>NC_051161.1:85126194-85316258 GCF_013339745.2 Dermacentor silvarum
TATTCTTGCGTTCCTTCTGCACTAGGACAAGACACCACTGCACTATTGACTATGGCAGGGTGAGAAACATTGTGTCACAGTCTACGACGCAATTAGGCTTACGACACGGGACCGAGACTTAAGACGCAGTTAGCGAAAAACAGCTCGGCTGTCCTGGCACAGTTAATTTGAGTTAATGAATCGTGCTGGGACATCTTTACGACGCTTCCTAGGGGATTATTGTAAATTATTTTGGTTCTATTGGGGCAGACTGGCCGCGCAGCGCGCTGTGACGCAGTTAGGGATAAGCAGCTCGGCCGTGGTGACAAAGTTAGTTTGGCGGGTATTGAATCTTAGAGGGACAAGTTTGTGACGTTTTTTGTGGCCCCGCAACTACATATAGCTTTTTTCGGTACTCGCGCCTGCCGAAAACCGATGGGCGATTGCCAAGAGTGATAACATGGGAGTGTGTTCAAGGTCGATCCAAATAGGTGGCGAAGCTTCGGGCGAAAAGCGGTTCAGAACGAATTGTCACCGACATCAGCAAGGGCGGTTATGGGAGCAGCGATTGATGCGCGACTATGTTTAGAGGGAACAAACATTGCGAAAGAAAAAAGCGTTTAATTAAAGCGAGAGACAGTTGGATTCATTCAACGAACATAACATTCCTAATTTTATATACGCATGGCGAGAAAAGAACAACTCTGTTTTACTTGATTATTATCAATAAATACCTTTTTCCAGCGTCCACCGTAAGAGCGCCAACCGATAGCGGCGGGCGCTGACGCCGCTATCACTTGCAATACAATGCAGCTCTTGAAGTGGGCAGAGAGGGGCGCTCGTAAAGTTCACCTGTTACAATGCGCCTCCCTCACACGTTGTGTTGCTTTGCTTTGGTTCATTGTTTCTTAACCTGTTCAGTCAAAAGTAGTGAGTTGCGACCGCCAGATAATTGTTCACTTTAGTTGTTTTCGTGGGACAGCGCTGGTTGACGGGTTTGGCGCCCGACGAAAGGACAAGCACTTTACGCCCAAAGCGTTCGTCGGCCTCCAAACAAAGTATGTACGCACGCACGCGCAGTTTTCCCGGCTGACGCCGTCGCCATGGAGAAGGCCCTGCAAAAGGCAGAAAGAGGACCAAGCGGGGCACCCCTTCTTGTCCTTCGTCTTTTCGCGCTCTTTCCCAGGTCGCACGCACTCGGGGGGCGAACATTTTGAGAGAAGAGGCTGAGAGCCGCGTAGGCTCCCTAGGCTGAGAGAGAGAGAGAGAGAGAGAGACGGTTTCTTTTTTTCCCGGCGGCCTCATCGGCATGTCCTTTTCCTCTAAGGGGGCAGCTCTCTTGCTTTTTCTCTATCTCACCTTCTCTCTCTTGTCTCTCTCTCTCACTGTCTCTTCTGCGCAAGGGTGCAGTTGGGACACCCGTATGGCTGAACTTTTCCTGCATCGCTTTCCGCGCTGAAAGCTTGAAAGGCCCATCACGTCGAATGGCGGGGCATTTCAATATATCGCCCTAATGGCAGGCCTCCGAAAACATATTTCGCGCCTTTGAGAACAAAATGACGTCACTTATGTTTTTAACGGATATGACGTCAAATTATTTTTTCTTCCGCCGGAAGCGTTCCCTCCTTACAGAGATGGCGCTAAGCTCATGAACCGCTGATGAACCGCCATGTTTGGAACGTATGGGCTTCTATATGGAAGCTTTGCTACCAACCAGCTAGGTGTATTTACCTTGGTGTGCTGCTGGCGCCGGCAGAACGCGCAAAAGGTAACGCCGAGGAACATATCAGAAACTTGTAATTCGAAAATTCCGTCTTCTAAAGGACTAAAAACAGGCTTTGCACCCACGCATTTGCCTTGAGTGCGAGTAGAAGGCATTCTTCGAACTTCTAGCATGGTCCGGCTGGGAGCCTCTGTGGCGTCTTTCTCTGTGTATGTAGCGTACCGTCTCGTCGCCCAAGGCCAAGTTTTGGAAACACGAAGTCGCCCGTGTACTTGTGCTGCTAAAGTGCAGGAAATAATGCCCGGAAATGGGAGTATGTTTGGAAATCAGATGTTTTCATATTTTGTGGTATTGTTTGGGATGAGTCGGGTATTTTCTACACCATGTATGTAAAACCGAATTGCTTTTGTTTGTAATCCCGCCCATTCACCGCTTTCGCACGTTTCACCTCTACACGCAGTATTCCTATGTCTAAATACCAAAATGACGCATGCTTGTAACATGCTGTTACAGGCTTGTAAATGTAACATGCTTGTAATTCATCTTTTTTCAGCTGAAGCCGTCCGGTGGAGCTTCATACGGGAATTACTGCTTACCTGGGGTCACAACGTTGGATAAACGCACAAAAAGCGCGGAACGAGCTTTTATATAGAGCAAAGTAAATATTTCCTCATTTCACAAGGGGTCTTGTGTCTGCTTTGTAAAATTGCACGGGGCACAGATTCGATGGGACTTGAGAAGATCGTTCGCAATCATTTTTACCAAATAATAAACTGATTCCGCACGAAGACCGTGCGTGGTCGGGCAAAAAAAAAAAAAAAAAAGAAAAGGGGCACGCAGCCGGCGTGCTAACTAGCGTTCAAAATGCGCGAGCCTAAAACCGACAACGGAAGTGATTGATGCCGACCGCTTGGCGCACTGCCGTCAATTCGGCCACTGGGCTCTATGGGAGTGTCCGCTCTTGTTGAATTTCTTTCTCTATGGCTTTACGCCAAGCCGGCGTTACACAGGAGAGCCAGAAGTGAACATCGTGTTATCGCCGTGTGCTCATAGAGTAACATACGGATTACAAGAGTGGCCACTCCAGCCTAAAAGCGGCTGAGATACGCAGCTTCATGCCGCCCGCTAGAGGGCAATACAACATTCCCTGTCTCCAAGGGAACGCACGTACTAGTTATCTACTGTAGTAACTTTTCTAGTGCACATAAGATGGCGCACTTTCCCACCTGTTGCTGGCGCAGACCCGTTCGTAATTTGCCAACCAGTCATCGACGTCAACATTGTCAATCCCAGAAAACATGCCAGGGTCGCGGGGCTGGGTTAGGATGACCGTCGGTGGCGTCGACGGGGCCGCGGTTGAAGACTCCCCTTCGGATGACATGGCAGCCAGGTTACGTCCGCTGCGGAGCTCCGTCTTGCGCAAGTTAGTACCCCGCACCTCCACCAGAATGTAACGGTATTTCGAGGAGTAAAATAGAAAAACTGGTTTATTGAGGGCGAACCTGTGCCCTGCAACCAACTATGTACACGAAGAGTTTCAAAGAACGTTCCACACGAGCGTCTCTGCGCCGAACGTACTTCTTTCTCCTCCAGTGATGGTCCGAGCCCCTGTCTCGTGCGCGTGCACGAGCGGCGTACATTGCGCCACCCCACGAAACCAAGCAGGCGCGCGAGGGGTAGCAGACGCTCTTTTGACACAGTGGCTCACTGGCTACCATCGTAGAACACATGTTTAGGAGCAGACTTGCGGCAATATGTCTACTTGTCTATGCGGCTGTAGACGTAGACGTTATCAACGGGATCAGCCGACCGTGAGCGGTGGATGATAAGACTAGTATGGAATAAAGCATACGCATCGCTACAAAATACCAGCCATGGTGTGTTCACGCAAGGCGACGCGATAAAATATGTGCGATAACGTCTCCGTGGTCTTCGCTGGGTTCGTCTGCCTGAACGTCTGTCTGCTTGGCTGCTGTTTGGTAAGGACGCCTTCAATACGTTCTTTTTTTCCCTTCATTACTTTGCAAATTGCTTATATATTTGTCACTTCAGCCGTAAGTTGACATTTGTCGCATTGCGCTGTTCGGCGCAGAGAGCTTTCTTGTGTTATTCCCTTTGCGCATGATGTTCGTGGATTGCTTCACATTAAGTAACAAACAGCAATTTGAAATGCTGCGCAGCACGTTTCGGGGGTCCGAATTTCCGGAGTCCCCCACTACGGCATGCCTCATAATCAGAACTGGTTTTGGCACGTAAAACCCCATAATTTAATTTAATTTTTTAAAGAAAATCGTTTCTTGGCGCGAGAAAATGAGTCTGAATGCAATGCCTGTGGGTGGAATAGACGACAAAACGATCGCCAGAAGGCACTACTGCGCCTCCTGACAGCGCCCCCAATGTGGAAATGTCAAGCAGCGCGGTTGCGCCGTGGTGCCGTCTCCACTTTGTTTACGTTGTTTCGCCCGCGCTTTTCTTCGCTGCTCGTGCTCACGGCGCTGCGTTTTCGACGGCGGCAGATGGCGTGCTTACTGAACAGCGATGCAAAGACTGCAATGCGGTTTCAAGAAGGTTGCCGACGCCGACAGCTTTTTTCGTGGCGGCAACCTGAAGAAAGGGGAGCGTCTGCTTCCACACGTGTACGGCGTTGAACAAATTGTGGGCGGTGATATGACAGTGAAAGCCAAGTGCGTGTCGGAGGTGTCCAACAAGATTTTATACGACATCGAGTTAGAGGTACACACCGAGTTCAGTAATTTAGTCACTTATTTCTCTTTGGTGCAGTCACAAAGCGGTCATGCATGCTTGCAGAGATGTGCAGAGACGGTGACGATTGCCGTTGGTTTCGTTGGCAGCTGGGCGCGCACGCACGGTTGCTGTCATTTTGGCTCCCAGGGAGTGGCATCAGCACTGTCAGCAGAGAAAGAACGCATGCATTAGGCACCAATAAGCCAATAAAATTAATTAACGATGTAAGTACTACCTATGCGCCTAATGCGTTGTATCATGCTGTATAAATATTTAATGTATATCACGCCTAATTCAATGCAGATGTTAGAGTCATGGCAACTCATTCCATTAGTGAGCAAGGTATCTTTTCACTGCTCATGGGAAATCGCTCGTACAAACTGCTCCGCGAAATGAAACCAGATCACGGTAACCAGCGATTACCTTGGGAGAAGCAGCATGAGCGCAATAATTAGCGGTACATGCCGCACGCATCAAAACAAATCTAGTTTCGGGCGAATGCCCCGCCGCAGCTAAAGTAAGCTCACACCGATGGCCGGCTACTACACGAAACCAAGACTCTTGGCAGGAAGGGTGAAGCAGGAAGAATGTGCAACGTGGCAATTACTTTAAAGCATGCTTGGATATTGTGAACCTAGAAAGCATGGCCAAGCAACAAACAAAACGCGCACCGTCACGGGCAGCTGCTTTCCGATCTGCCGCTTACCAACGCACGCGATGACCGCAGCTTGCGTTAAATACGTATTGCCACCACACATAAAACAAGTAGCGCGCGGCACCTTTTGTTGCCTGCGCAACTAGCAATCTAAGTTGCAGCGTTTGGAAAAGAGATACAATTATCTTGAGCTCGTCCTTGCCGATCGCGAGTGAACGAACAGCACAATCAATTAAATTCGGGGGTTTTACGTGCCAAAACCACGATATCATTATGAGGCACGCCGTAATGGAGGGTCTCAGGAATAATTTTGATCACCGGGGGTTCTTTTCCGTGTACAAAAATGTAAGTAAACGATAACAACTGTATTCTTGCATTTCGCCGCCATCGAAATGCGGCCGCCATGGCCGGGAATCGAGCTCGCGTCCTCCAGCTTAGCGGCGCAACACGTATGCATTTACCGCTAAGCTAACAAGGCAGATGTCACTACGATTCAACTACGCGACACGTCTAAAACAAACGACCATGCGCTAAATACAGGCATATTACTATTGCGTTTTTATCGAGCGGCCGTGATATTGCACGCGAATGCGGAAGTACATGACTTACTTGACTCGGTGCACTGCAGTTATCCACACTTGTCGTCTGTCCTTCTCGTACCACCTCCCCGGAATTCTGTAGGACTTCACGGGCGGCTTTCGACCTTTAGAGGCTGTTGTGGTAATCAACAACACACCAGTATTGCGTGCCACCTTTCCTGGTTGATGCGGTCGCGCTCGCCGTCGCGAAAAGAACGCGCACTATCGCTCGTGCCGTAGAGAACACGGGCGCGCGCTGGCCCAGCGACGACCTTCGATACTTCCATCCTTTCGCCAGGGAAGCATTCGGCGCTGGTGCCGCGCGGGCAAACTTTAGGCTGCCTCATCTATTGTGTGAAAGAATGCACTTACGTTTAGGATCGTTATTCGTGGCGTTCGCAGATTGCTTGAAGCGTTTGTTACGAGCGCAATTATAGAGAACTTGCGAATTTCGCAAGCTGTGGCTACGACGTATTCTGAATAAACACTCTTGCCTCAGTAGCGCATGCATGGCAGCGAAGGTTGCTTTTGTTGTTTTTTTTTTAGCTGCGGCAATTGCACGTGACGCTTTTCGCGAAAGGGCGATGTGAAGTGCGTAGGAGAAAATTGGTCCGAAGGCGGGAGAGAAGACATAACCGACCCTTTTTTTTTCAGGTGATGCCATCTGGAGTCAAGTACTACGGGCATTACTGCTGTGTTGCGTGGTGCAGTAACAACGGCAGAACAGGGAGAGAGCGTGGTTGGCTGACAACTGTAGTGAGCAGCCTTCATTCCTTGTTTGCTATGCAGCCCGAAACTACCACTTAATAAGAATTGGTTAGGCTTCAAAAGACGAGCGTTGTTTTCCTCTTCAATGGTAATGCTGTCTTCTGCAGTTTTACTGCAGAAGACAGCATTGTGGGGTTTTTCATAATATCGCCTGTTTATTCCTTTTGTCTAATTTATTCTCATTATGCAGTGCACCCATCTTTTTGTGCTCCTTTTGTGCTTGCGTTCATCGAACGTTGCGAAAAAAAGTGTTCATGTGCTTACGGACTACTGAGAATATGACTTGAAAATTAAATTTCGTCTCTTCCAACACCTGTCATTTTTATTGAAAATGTCTGCATAAACACGCAGTGGCATCGTGTGCTTGCTGCTCTGGCGGTACAGCTTACACAAAGATACTCGATGCATACAAGCAACGCGTTAAAAAAATCAAAATATAGCCTCCGGGACGAGCACTCGCACGTTGGAGGTCGTGTCAAAATATCGCCGTCGAGATTTTGGTTTCCTGCAGTCCTAATCGCTGAGCCTGTGTAGATTCCACACAGCTGCTAGGTGCACTGCGAACCCAAATCAACTAGGATGCCTCGATCCGCGCTACTTCATACAGGTAGGTGACACGTCCGGCAACGCGGCCATATTGTGTCGGAGCACGTAGCCGCGCGCTATGGCAGACACCGCAAATTTAGGATCTGGTTTTGCCGATTCTTATAAAGTTAGTTTTTTGCGGTTTTACGCGTGTGTGCATCATTATATTTACATCTCACCTCAAACGCAGAGGTGAATTGAACGTCTGTAATAAAGCAAGTGCTAGAGTAAGCTTCGAGCCTCGCAGACCGCGAATCATTTTCGGTGCGTCTTCGCTTATTTCATGAAATGTTTCGAAATAAAGTTCGCGCTTGTGGCGCAGACCGAACGTTTATGGAGCTACCATTCAAAATACAGGCGCAGAAGGACGGAATCACCGCAAGACCTTTTCAACTACGTTGTAGATCAGATAAGTCGTGAATTGCAAGATCAGAAAACAAGGCAAGAAAAAGACACGGCAGCGTTAGCGATAACTTTTTTTTTGTGGAGGGAGACATCGCGCGTGTGATATGTACCAACGCAAAAGAACGTTTGTGCTATAAATGCAAGGTGTGGTGTACTTTCTTACACACTGACAAATTAATATCAATGCAGCCATCTAGGACAATTCTCGGGTCTCTTAAACAGACTCAGGCGCTCAGCTTGTGACTACTCCCTGCGCGGACGCTAAGCAGTGCTGAATATTTTGCTCGGAAGCACACTAATTTTTTTGACACTCCAAAATGAACAAGAGCAACACACATATATTTCAAAAAGAAAGGAAAGGTTTATTACCAATGCATAACTGCATAAAACTACAGGAAGACAGCCAGAGAATATATAAAATGACATCCTATATACAGCTCACCAAAGGTTTAATTTGCCTGAAGCAACAGTGGCCACACATACAAACATTAGTTGCATAGACTCAACAGAGGTTAGTTTATGGGCTGCTTAAGAGATGAAATAATTTCAGCTCAAGTTAACACCTGCAATTGTCTTGCTGCCATACCCATCCTCCTCATTGCTATTTGGTTGGCTCAGCCAGTGCAAATAAATGCGGAGTCGCAACGTCACAAAACACTCCAGGAGCTTTTTCATGACATTTGGATGCTCAGCGCATATAACCGATGGTGATGAAATATCGTGCTCAAGCAGGCCTCTTAGTGTCTTGATTGGCTGTGTTAGACGGCAAATGCTTGTTTCTACGGAAAATGTTTTGAACACAGCTTCATATGAAGAAACGAAGTTTAACACAACATGGCTTACGTATGCAAGGTTCTTGCCATCTTTCATGTATTCTTTCAAGCTAACAAGAGCATGTTCCTCGGAAATGTCATCAGTTGTCAGGATTTCTACACACGAACGGCAAGCTTTTGGTGTCTTTACAAAATGATGAACCAAAAAGCCTGCCAAGTGGGTCACGATGTCGCTTTGAGCTTCACTTAAAGCTTCTATTTCACCAATGTCACGGCTCGCTACTGACTTTGCGATTTCGCTTTGTACCTCCTTGATTTGTTTAGCAAAGAAGTCTACCAAGTAGCTGCTATCGTCAATTTCCTAGCTTGAATTACGTGAAACCTTCAGAAAGTGGCTGACCGACGCTATTTTTAGAGCATTTTTCAGATCGTATGCCCTTGGCCGATGCACAGGGCTAATTGGAGATCGCAGGGAGAGGCCTTCGTCCTGCAGTGGACATAAAATATAGGCTGATGATGATGATGATGCACTTGGCACAGGTGAACCCATTCTTACGACTGAAAATAAGTTTTCTAGGCAGTCCTGTGTCAACCTTCCTGTCAAAAAAATTGTAGCCACATTCAAGCAGTAGGACAGTGTGTAGTTTCAGCACCACTGTTGTTGCCATTATTAAGCCTGCTTGACATGGTGTCCACACTTTCTTGAACCCGATTCCCAAAGCTTCTATTACTCTTACTGTGAGTCGAAGTGTTTGAATGGCTTCTTCATATTTACTCTTACTTGTAAAACTCAAACTGACAACTGGGTGGCGAGATGTCATAAAAGTGTACCATTTAAATATGATCTCGAAAAATCAGGCAGTAGTTCCTGCTTCCAATGGTAGCTTTCCAGTCTTGATGAAATATCTTATGGCTGATGGGGCTTCTCGGAAAAACTGCACTGCGATTCCTACTTTCTTTTTTATGAAATGTCCATTCGACAGATGCGCACTATTCAGATTTGGAACCCCTCGCAGCTGTTCTGTGTCCAACTTCAAAACAGTTTCTAATGTATGGTGGCCTCGCTACTGGGCAAGCAGAATTCTGAAGTGATTTGTTCACTCAGATGCATAACATATTTGCGCACAAGGTGGCATCGGATGCTCTTAAGAACATGGGATGGGTCTGGCATAAAAAACAGTGACTTGCTGCTGTTCTGCGGATGAGGCATACTGCATACTGTGACAGAATGACGAGAAGATGACAAGTTCATACTCCTCCACATTGCGCGATTAGAGCTGCCCATATCACAAGTGACACAAAGCACACGCAAGGAAATATCCGCACAAAGTTTAAGCAAATGATGAACAGTCTTTAAGCTAGTCTCTATTGACAAATGACCCACTATAATGGTATGCAATCACCTGATTCCAACGCCAATTGATGCCACCATCCATAAAAACGAGTGGTGGGCAGACTGATCACACTCTGGGAGGGTTATCTTGCCAAGGAAGGAGTCACAGCCGCGGTCAAGCTCCACACCTTTTCAAATTTCCATCTCATCCATGAAAAGAACGCAGTCTTTTTCAATGTCGGTCATTGCTGACAGTTTTGTCTCCATGACACTAAAGATTTCAGTGAGGACACCAGGCTTGAAAGAAAAATGCTGTAGGCGTCTGCACAACGTTCGTCGTGAAGATAATGGGTTGCCTTGTTCCAACAGCAAGTCATACCCAGTTGAACCACATGCAAACTTTAGTTGCAGTGCCATCTTTATGGTCTCACTGTTCCAGACACAACCTTTCCTGTTAGTTTTTTGTAAAGCGGCTTTCTGCTCATCATCATTAAGAAATTTAAGGTTCGCGGTCAATGAAGAAAAGTTCTCCTTCAGTTTCCTCACTTTTTTTAACTCGCCTTCAACTTCCTACTCGCCTGCGTCAGGCTTTCTTTCAGTTCGTTGTTTTTTTCTTTCAGCATCTTGAAGTGATTTACGCAGTTCACTTGGGCACATAAAGGAGATATTTGTTCCAAAGCTAGAGCTCGTGCATATTTTCTTGGGATGACCACTCTTCTTCGCTGCTCTCCATAGAAAACATCTGAGCATGTGGTGCTCCTGTTGAGTGAAGTGGTGATGTGGTTTCATTCCCCTGAATTTTAACACCAGCCAAGGGAAGTCGAGATGCTGGCTTCTTTCTCTGCGTGGGTGCCGCTGTGCAAGACCAAAAAACAGACTGTCAGATGCTAGACGCCGCACTTTAAACTTCATACAAAAAAGAGGGCCTCTGGCGTTATCGCACTTACTCCTGAAGTCGAAGATTGTTGGCACAGCGCTTGATTTAAGACGCCGACGACCATCTTGCCGCCTCCCCTCGAACTGGTCGTCATCAAAGTGAAGCTAAAGAAGAGGGTGATTCCACGAGAGATCAACGCGAGTCCAAAATTTAATATTTTAGATTCCATTCAATATTTTATATTTTGTGCACATATCACTTGGTAGTACGAAAATGAACTTGCCTTCTTTGACAAATTGATACATTAGGAGAAAAAAAATATCGAAATTATTCATGTTGCAGGCGCCATTTTCATGCACCGGGCATTCTCGCAAATTCACAACAATGTTAAATACAAAATATTACGCCTACAAGGAATGCATTTTCTAGTGTAAAACGTATAATGTAAAGAAGAGTCAGCAAGCGTTGTTTGAGGCTTCTGTGCAAAACGGAAGTGTTTTAGAAAAACTTCTTAATTTGCTACACTTTTCGAAATTGGACATATTTATGAATTTTTATATGCTAAACTAATGCATGTATCCTTTTGAAATTTAGTGGGCTATGAGACCTTAACCTGTTTAAGGATTGTGCTCAATATTGTTGCTGTAGCGCAAATTTCAATTTTTACAGTTTTCCTCAAATGTGAAGATTTGAAGAAAATGAGCACTATTTAAAAATCAAAATAACAAAACACCCATCGTTAATTTTTCTCAAAATTTCGTAAACAGCTGTCCACAGACAATGGAAAAAGAACATTAAAACATCTTGCATTATTTTGTTTTTAATGACAATAAATGTGGTAGAAATGAGAGCTTCGCCGGGATGCAGCAAAGTGCTAATAAATAGGGACATCGGGGTAAAAAGAATGTCCATTAGCCTCTGACTTGCCTAAACTTGGCCATGATTGCGACACAAGGATGATTTTACCCTTATGGTTAATACTTATGCACAAAATACCGTTTAGTAAAATACTCATTCTCTTGAATGTTAGTAAAGATACGTCAACAGAGCAACCTTTACATGGCTCATTTTATTTAACATGTGTACGTAGCTTGCAGTGCAGATAATTGCAGATTTAACAATGAACTTCCTGTGCATGTACACAAGTAACAAAATTTACGGCAGGTAAAAGTCTAAAAATGTCGTACTCGCCATGGCTCCGTCGGAAACGTCATTATACAGTATAACCTAAGATACGGTGGTGGTGGGGGGGGGGGGGGGGGGGGGGGTCGATGGTGTTTGTTGGTTAGGGCTGATTTAGTTGTCAGATAGTGCCAGCGGTTGCTCTCTTCTACCGCCTCTTTAAAAAGGGGGTTGAACAGGTGGAAAGCGGCGCGACACTTCATCACTCAGAAACTTATGTGTTTTGGGAAACATGACCTGTTCCGCACACTCTTAAGGAAATTGTCTTCTGTGCGAAGCCTCAAGTTGAGCGTTTCTGTTTTTATTGAAGTATTGACAGGTACAGATGGTCTGTTCCGCGTTAAGAGGGAGGGGGGGGGGGGTGTCGCGCGGAACTACTTCTTACTCTATGAAACAGCGTATAGCTTCTGCCTGGCGGATTCCTTAAACCACTCCTGGATGGTGAGGTGATATTCAAAGTGCTGAGAAGTCTTTATATAAGGGGTGATACATTGGCACTCTTAATTTAATCTGCTGCATCATTACCTGCAAGTCCAACATGTGGCGGTATCCACTGCAACTTCAGAATGAAATGTCTATTGCTGATCTCCTTAGCTAGCATCAATGACTGTCGGCCGAACTTGCTGCCATACAATGCACGGGATAATTGTTGGAGCACCGCTGACAAATCCGAAAGGATGATAGCGTGCTGAGAACGCGTCCTCAGTTTACGAAGCGCTGCAGCAATGGCGGCTCTTTCCGCATTTTCAATAAGTCCAACTGATCCAGAGGGCCAGATCACGCCGATCTAATGAAGCGAATCTAATAAAGCTTGGTCTTAAGAGGAAGCTTTAGCTTTTGCCCAACTCCGATGCCCGCGTATTCAAATACATACATGTAAAACGCAGAAACAATTTTCTGAGATAACCACTGGGCCGATTTTACTTAAATTTGTTGCACATGAGAGAAAGATAAATTCTAGTGACTGTCAGACGCAAAATGTCGATTTCTGGGCTGCATTATTTAACTGGAATTTTCAAGAATTCGTAAGTTTGAAAAATATAGAAGTACGAAGTTTACAAATTCGTAGCTCTGCACCTATATAAAAGATATCGCAGACCTGTGAACGGCATCTATTAGAGCATTCAAAGCATACAAATTTGATGAGCCAATTTATATCTTAGATGAATTTATTACATTGTTTACAAGGATATTGCACAAGTTCTACACACAAAATAGTAGTCTATTTTAAAGCCATGTAGAATATAGCAATTTTGTCCACTTTAGATTTACTATTCGGTTAAGCTTACAAGATATCATGTTTCATTGCTGAGTTAGAGTTGTAAATTGGATAGTTTCGTTTTCTGAAGCTCTGCTATTTTGCCAAGTTTATTAAACAGGTTGACGACCTAAATAAAAAAAATCACAACCAATAGTCACTAGAGTTTCAGTTTTATTTTAACTGCAACAAACGTCATCAAATGTAATGCAGTGGTTGCCGAGAAAAATGAATTCTCGTTTTACATGTAGTATTTAGACAGGAGCACCCAAGCTAAAGCTTCCTCTTAAGGCTGCCACACCGCCAGCAACTTTCAACGTATTTCGCTTTACCACCTGTTTGCCAACGCCTCGCACGCACCCACTACCTATTCTACTACACTCTACCAACTCGTTCAAAAGAGACGATTTTTAGAAGAGCATCATCTGAAAGCGCTAACAAAGTATGGGCGCGAATGATGGCCCAGTAGCACAATTTACGTCAGAAAGTTAGGCATTCGAGAACTGCGTGCTTGCAATCATAATACTAGTTTACCAAAACTGCCCTTTTGTTGCAATCATGGCCAAGTTTAGGCAAGTCAGAGGCTAATGGACGTTCTTTTTACCCCGATGTCCCTATTTCTTAGCACCTTGCTGCATCCCGGCGAAGCTTTCATATCTACCACATATATTGTCATTAAAAACAAAATAATGCAAGGTGTTTTTATTGTTCCTTTTCCAGTGTTTGTGGACAGCTGTTTACGAAATTTTGAGAAAAATTTACGATGGAATTTTTTTATTTTTATTTTTGAATAGTGTTCATTTTCGTCAAACCTTCACATTTGAGGCAAACTAAAAATTGAAATTTGTGCTACAGCAACAACATTCAGCCCAATAGTTAAACAGGTTAAGGTCTCATAGCCCACTAAATTTCAAAAGGATACATGCATTAGTGTAGTAGATAAAAATTCGTAAATATAGCAAATTTCGAAAAGTGTAGCAAATTAAAAATGTTTTTCTAAAACACTTCCGTTTTGCACAGAAGCCTCAAACGACGCTTGCTGACTCTTCTTTACGTATACGTTTTACACAAGAAAATGCATTCTTTATAGCCGTAATATTTTGTATTTCACATTGTTGTGAATTTGCGAGAATGCCCGATGCATGAAAATGGCGCCTGCAACCTGAAGAACTTGGATATTTTTTTCTGATAAAGTATCCATTTGTCAAAGAAGGCAAGTTCACTTTCGTACTACCGAGTGATATGCGCACAAAATATAAAATAATGAATGAAATCTAAAATATAAATTTTTGGACCCGCGTTGATCTCTCGTGGAATCACCCAAGACTGTAGGTACGGCAGGATTGCACTGAGGATACGAAAGGCAAACTGCAACCCCTTTTTCTCCCGCATAGGTTGTCAAGTTGCCTAACTTCATGATAAAACTAAATGTAAGCATGTACGCCGCTTATACCGTGAATCCAATACATAAATAGAAAGCAAGACACTTACCTCGCAAATTCTTTAATTGTCCGTGGCTTTCCAACAGTCGCGTTTCACTTGAATTTTCCACTTTTTTCTGCGTTCCGAGTCACGGGGAAACCGAAGGCACCTATGACCCTTCTCTGTTGCGCTGGTGCACAAATATACGCAGCTGCCTGGCATGGTAGAGCTACAAAATTCGGGCTATAAAACTGTGACGCATGCTTCACTGCACATACCGAACCGTACAAGTCACCCCAGCAATTATGGCTGCGGCCTCGTGGAAACTGCGAACGCTACACAACGAGACAACACAAGGCGCGCACACGTGTGTCCGTGTCAACCACTCCGACACAATATGGCGGCGGCGCGGCGCGGGCCTGGTCAAAAGCTGTCACCGCCGTGTACGGCGGAAGGCGGCGCTGACATCGAGGCACCCTAAAATCAACCGCAGGGGCTATGGAAGTGACCTCTCTTATCCTTGTACATGTTACTTTATGGTGTGCTGTCGGTCTGCATTCCCTTGCTTAGTTGGCGGTGGATCCACGACCGATCACGGCGGCCTGCAACGGAAGTCTACGAGCCGTGTTTCCTTTACATTTTCCTATAGCGCTGCCAGATGAATTCATGCCGTGGCTATCCTGGTTGCCGAAACACTGACATACCGCCGACAGAGTAGCCGACAGACACCGATACAGAGTTGTCGAATGACCGAGACACCACCGCCAGGATGGTGCGTTCACCGACACTGCATGCTTTTGCAGATTGCACTACTGTTTGGCTTCGGATCCTGAGCTCATGAGTTGCTGCCGCGCTGTTCGGGCGATAAGCCATCAGCCATGGCTTCAGATCACTCCTCCCCGCCAGGTGTGACTATTTTCCACCCGGTCATCTGGCGACGTGGTTTCTCGGCTGCTATCACGGAAGATATGGGCGCGGGCGGCATAGGTCATAAACGCCTACCGACGGGTTTCTTCTCCGAGCATGACACCGCCGCCAGGATGCTGCGTATACCTACTCTGCTTTTGCAGGTTAGTTATTCGAAAGGTGACTATTGCGTGAAGTTTTATAATCGTTGCCTAATAGTGGTATCGTGCCCGGTTCAGCTATGTCTTGCTGTGAAACGATTATGTTTGCCGACGCGGATGTATTCCTGTCTTATCGACCTGCCGCTGGTAGTCGCAGGCGATATTGAAAGTAACCCTGTTTCCGATATCGATGATATTTTGCGTTCACTTGATTCCGTTTTGGCAGCTGTGATCAGGAGTGAAGATGGTCAAACGACAATTTTGCGGGAACTAAAAAGGCGTCAAGGATAGGCCAGAAGCCACCTGGAAGGAAATCAAGCGCCTAACTAATAGGATAACGTCTCTACAGTCTGCCTTGTCGATCGGTACATGTGAACTTTGTTCGTCAAGTAGCGGTATGCCTAGCATTTTTGACCAAATAAAACTAATACCGGGAAGGCGCACAGCCACTGAAGATTGAATACGCCGTTCTAACCTTCCTTTCTTCGGCGTTAACGATGAACCGAAGGAAGACTGCACATGATCCAAACTGAAAATTTTGTTTCTGTTCTGAACAGCATGGTCCTTCAATGAATGAATCTCGGTTTGAAATTTTACGTCACCTCGGCCGTTACAGTCCAAAGAAATGTCCCTTTATAATAGGAAAACTTACGTTTTACTTAAAAACCAGCAAAACATTTCCCCCTCAGTGCCCCAAATTAAAAGGATCAACGTTTTCTGTGCGAGATGCTTTTCCGCTTGCAACGCGTTAGCGCAAGAAGAATGCTCCTTGAATTTGCGAACAGTCAGAAGGAAGGATCAGTAAGAAGGATGCCGCTGTCCAGCGTGGCACCAGGTGGCGCTGGCATGCTTTTCGGCATAAAGTCCCTATATAGGAAAAGTACGCCATCCTTTGATCTACGCCGCTTCTCTCTCTCCGTGTATCTCTGATTGGACGAAGATAGCGCGTGCTTTCACTTGTTTATATTTTGTTTATGTTTTTTTGGCCTCAGAGCCTTGTTGAAAGTTACTCTGCGCAGCCGCAGTCACCGGCGGCCGCCGCGGCGCGCGCCCGGCCTGAAAGCTTCAACGAGGACTTTCTAGGGCCGCCACCGTCGACTTGCTTTCGCAAGCAAAAAGTAAAAAAAAAAAAAAAAAAAAAAAAAAAAACAAGCGCTTCAGGAGAGGAGACAGCGGAGGAAAGAGTAGATGGCGGTACTTTTACTATATAGGGACTTTATTTCGGCACGCACTCGCAGAGGTCCCTTACTTTTGCTCGCGACTGTATGACCCATCAACTAACTCAATTGTTTCGGCTACCCAATAGCTAGGCGAGTCTGAGCAGACGCGCGAGTTTTATCGGTTTCAAAAACTACCCGAGATAGGTTTGCTGTCCCTAACCTTAAGAAATATAAGAAACACCTTGGTTAAACGCGATGAAGTCTCCTCGTTTTCTAGATGGCCGCGATGACAATATATCGACAAGATCGCACAGTAAAGAAAAGCGGTGGCGTCTTACTTGCTATGAAAGAATGTATTCCTTCTTTCATAATCTACATGAACTCTGATCTTGAGATTGTTTATTCTACGTATTATCCCGGACTGCTAATTGGCTCCGGCTACCGCGCTCCTAACTCTAACCCTTCATTCCTGAATAATAAGAAAGGGTACTTAAAATGCTTTGCAGAGCTGTCCTACCAAAATGTATACCCAGGCACTTCAACGTTTCTGGCATTAATTTGCCTCTATTGTCTTCCACTTGTCGTACGTCATTATAATTCGCCAACTTTACGTTCATTAGACTTAAATTTGTCACAGAAAGTTAGTCAACCAACGCGCGCTGTCAACATACTAGACTTGGTACTTATCTCTAATCCCGAAACAATTGGACTAATCCTGTACTCTGATTGATCTAACGACCACAAACTACTGCAGCTGTATGTTAACCTGTCGGTAACTCAAAGAGGAGTAACAAAGAAAAACGCATTCGAGATTATCACAAAGGTAAGCACGATAGTATCATTGCAGAATTAGAGGTATCTTTAACAAAACTTTTTCGCCTATATTTTCTTGTCGTTCTGCTGAAGAAAATCGGCTGGCTTTTAAAAATTGCCGTGGTTTAGCTTTGGTTAACCCAGGTCGATAGCGAAAGCTTCACTACACTGGCTGCACCCATTGTCGAGCTGTGGCCAAGGTGTGGTTTTGCAATGATATGCAGACATGTTTGCAAAGAATACAGTGTTTATTCATCATTTTTTATGCCTATGAAGGTGCTGCGGTGATCAGTAAAGTAGTGAGACTTGGTTGCAACTCGCAGCCAGGCCCAACTCTACTCGGGAAACGGTGGCAATGTCTCCTTTCAGGGCTCCGTAAAGGCCTAAATATAGTCCGACGTTGCGTGAACGCGCGCACACGTTATGTCACGTTGGCGAGGACAAAGCGGCTATAGTTCGATCGATGATTCGGCGTACTGGCGCCGCCAACGTAACCGGAAGCGCGGCCAATGCGCTCCGACGCGCCCGGCGTATGATGAAGCTTGCCCGCATGCTGATAACGTCGGGCTATATATAAACGCGCCTTAATGCTCTCTTGTGGTTTGACCTCTAGCTCTCAAGGTGAAAAGTGTTGAGTCGCCGACAGCTGCCCGAAGTAGCGTAATGAAGCTTTCGCTTGAAAACAAAGTGTCGGCTCTAGTTGATAAATATGTACGGGCATCTTTAGTACTAATGACAACATAAATCCGGGGCTTGATAGGTCTCTGCGTGGGCAATGAAATGAGAAGCGTCTCTACAAGGAGTGCAAAACGTCAGTACACTTAATTACATTGGTCCATCACAGCATCCCTTTACCTGATGAGTGTGCCTACGCGTTCAACGACTTTTTTTCATCCGTTTTCACTAAACAATGCCTATCACTACCGGCCATGAATATCGTTACATTCAATTGATCAATGTTGCTCCTGACGTAATTGCAAGTACTATAAGAACCCTAAAATTATCTACGCCCACAGGGATTGATGATATGAATTCCAATACCTTAAAAAACCCTCTGCCTTTATCCAATCAAATTTTATGTCTCATATTTTGTCAATCGTTACCAACTGGTTAGTTCCCTGCATGTGGATTGGCAAACGGCAAAGATTATTCCCGAGTTTAAAGCTGGTAAACGAATCACTCATGCAAACTACCATCTGATCTCTCTTGCGTGTGGTAGTTGTAAACTCCTTGAGCGCATCCTAGTTTCTCACATCTACGCCCACCTTGAAACAAATGTATTTATTCTTAATTAATGAACATGGCTTCCGAAAGAACCTTTCTTGAGATACTTAGGTGTTTGAATTTACGGCTGATTTGCACTTCAACGTGGACAATAGTAAATACACTGATTACCAGCTCCTCGATTGTTCGAAAGCGTTTGATCGCGGAGCCCACACTGGTTTAATTAGAAAACTATCATCACTTTCTCTTGGTTCATCAGTCACATCGTAGCTGCGCAACTTTCTGCCACTTCGTCGACAATTTACTTACGTTAATAATTGTGCGTCCACCATTACCAATTTTCTTTCTGGTGTTCCTCAGTATAGTGTTGTTGGCCCTCGACTCTTTTTAATTTTTATCAGTGACGTACACGATGATGTATCTCCAAAATTTGGCTGTTCGTAGACGATTGTATTGTGTACCACTAAATAAATTCTCTTCATGGTAAATTTACTCTGCAAAATGATCCTTCTCTAATAATTCGTGCTACAAATGCGAAATAACCCTGAATTCCAAGAAATTTACACTGGTTTCTTTTATCCGGAAATGCTCTAACTCTAACTTTCTTATTGCATTAATAACACAAGAATATTACGGGCTTCTTCGTACAAGCGCCTCGGTGTGCTCCTCGAATCCAATCAGTCATGGTCAACGCATATCACCACCATGTGTGCGAAAGCGTCTCAGACACTTGGTTATGTTCGTTGTAACTTGCGCAACTCTCCAATTGTCACCCGCGGACTCGCATATCTCACGTTTGTTCACCCACGCCTTGAATTTGCATCATCAGTGTGGCCCTCGCATTAGAATTATCTAGTCGATAAAATAGAGCCCCTTCTAAACAGGACCATCCGGTATATTTTACGTAAATCGGATCGAAGTTCTAGCGTCCCTGTTAGGCACCATTCCGCTTCATCTCAGCGAAGCTCGTCCTTCCGCTGCCGTAATATGCATCTTACGGAAATGCGTCTATGGCCCTTCAACTACCCCTCTTCCTATCGAACGACCACAGCGCATGTCACGAAGCCTTCGTAATCACTTGAGCTTCCAACGTATCTTTGGAAAAACACACCCCTTTAATTCATCTGTTTGCCTTGTGGAATTTCACTTTGGAATGACCTTCCTTACGTCATTGTAGGCATTAGAGATTGCGATCTTTTTCGAGAACGTTTACATGAACAGTATGCTTCTTGTTAATGCACGGTGTTGCTGTTTTCTTTCTTTTCCTGTTTCGTGCGCGCTTTTCTTTACGTTACATGTTGTCTCCTTTGTCTTCAAGTGCTGTCGAAATGGTATTATGATTGTAGTGTACACATTTTGTCATTAGTGCAATACTGCTTCGAAAACAATTATTGACGTGCCTCTGTTTGCGCAACCATTTACTCTGTTATCATACTATGTAACCCCTTAATCAATGCTCCAGTAGGAGCCTCAAAGTTATGATCATTCGAAACAAAACATAAAAGGGCTTTCGGTCGACTATTACTGTATTTGCTGTAATCAAGGCGGAAAACTACGAAAAATAGAACGAGAGTAAGCACCACTTAGTGTGCCTTCTTTGCGTATTGTCACAGGCTATATAAGAACGTGGTATTTACCTCAGAATATACTCTAATTACCGCCGCGCTGGCTTAGCAGCTATGGTGTTGCGCTCCTAAGCATGAGGTCACGTGATTAAATCCCGGCCTTGGGGCCCGCATTTTAAAGGGGGCGAAATGCAAAACGACCTTGACCTGTGCATTGAGGGTAAAGATCCCCTGATGGTCAAAATTAATCTGAACTCCCTCCCTAGGCCGTGCCTCAAAATCAAATCCTGGTTTTGGCACGTAAAACCCCACAATTCAACGTACCCTAAATATTGATTGCTGTGCTGTTTCGAGCTTCATTTTTATTGTGCGCATAAAAAGTGTGTTCTCACCAGTTACTCCGAGCAGCCAGAGCCGGAGTAATTGCCGGGTAGCCATCATCTATTCCGTTCAGAATGGGGTAGTCTACGACTACTACAAAAACACCCAGTTTTCTTCGGCATAATAATACATGTGTAGAGAATACAACTCAATTTGACATGGGAAGTTCTTGTGGTATTGTGACGTCGTTTAACATACAAGCGAAGTAGGCGCTGCCTAAAAATCTTGGCCTATAGCGGAGGGCTAATGTCAACAAAGGTGTAGCACGGCCGCTGGAAAAAAAAGGCACTTTTTTTATCTAGAATGGGAAATACATGTTTTATTTTGTTCTATATAGCTAATCGTGCATATTCAGTATGCACACGTAATTTTGAGAGCGGGAGTTTTCATGACGTCGCGTGACAGATATTTGAACTGGTGGTGCCGTGAAAAGGTATGACAGATCTTGGAGAGTGTGATGACAAGTTCTTTTGTTTTATTGGTTCAGACGGTTCTCTGAGGCGGAGCCTCTAAGAACCCAATTGAGGACAAAGCCGTTTGTGGTAAAACACACACAATCATTTAATAAAACTAAAACGAAAAGCTACCCATAAACCAAGCACTCAATGAAAAACTCACAATAAGAAACACACTCGTAGCTAAAACGCCAACGATAGCCGGCAAGTTCGGGCAGGCCGCGAGTGTGAGTGCGCGCAACAGTTTCGACACGGAGAAGCGGAGATGAGATGATGCAAGAAGTGGCGTCGATCTCACCATAGGTCGGTGTGTTGGACCGTTGAACGGGCGAACAGAGCGCGACAGCTCTGACTTGGAGAGAGAAGGCAGGCGGCTTGGCTGCACGGGCAGATGGCGGCGGCGTTCTGGCCAGGCAGCTGGGCCTAGAACTCGGACCCGTAGCCCGACTGCTCCTGTTCTGCCCACGGACGCAGAAGCTTACCGGCCTTGGGCAGCAGTTCTTGATCGGGTAGAGTGGCGACGCCCAGGAACGGGTTGGCAGGAGGCCCCGGTCGGTTGAAGTCCTGGTGGCTCGGGTCGAGAACCCGACGGCCCGTCTTCATCTCCCGATCCGGTGGGCGGCCTTCTCCTGACGTTGCTTCCTGGAACTCTCCCCTCTTCTGCCAGTGTGCCTCACTTTTCTGCCACTCTGGCGGATTCGTCTTGTGCTGATTGGCCGCTCGAAGCTCAGTGTATTCGTGTGATTGGATGCCTTTTCCTTTTATGTTCTCTTCTGGCGCCGCGAGTTCACGTGCCGGACGCTCTTCGACGTTGTCGTCTTCCATCCAGCACGGAATTCGCCTCCGCGCGCGCATTGCTTGTCGCCTGCTTCACGTTTGTCTCCACATACCGCACCGTGTCGCGCAGTCCACACATCACAGAGAGATAACGGCAGAAATAGAGTCAAAGCAGTTTCGAATAGCTTTACGTTATGGCGCCCCTAACGTACAAGCCTGATTTGATGGCGATTACACAGTCGGGACTGCATCGGCACGTACTTGAATTGGAGATCTGCTTATACATAGAAAGGTGACAGTTTGGGTTATCTGGTATTGCATAGTTTAATGAGATTAAAAGCGTAAAAGAAGACTCGACGACCACAAATATGCCTGCCCAGGTTACACCTGTACATGTTCCTCGACGTCCGTGTCTTCTTTTGCGCTTATGCTATCGTAATAAGGCGGGAGAAGAATGGACTGGGTTTTGAAGCTATTTTCATATGAAGTGACTACTATTCTGGAAATAAATGTGAAACAGGCAGGTGGAACTACCGTGAGACAGAGACAGACAGACAGAGACAGATGGACGAATTGGCCGATGGATGGCAAGGTTCTTTGCCCTTGATTGCCATGTTTCCCGAAGAACAAAGTAGGATTGTATTCACAAACATATTTCGCGAGGATTTTTTGTAAGAGCCAGTTACAGCTAATTGTGATGTCGGACATAATTTTAAACAGCCCTTAAAAATAAATAGCTTTAGGCATTCGGCCACTCTTGTTTTGCTCAGGACTCATACTGCAAATACTTGAACCGACAAGTGCCACTTGATAAGTATTAGGCCCTCACCCATCTACAACAATCTCTTTTGAGTTATTGTAATCCTTTATTTTATTTTTCTGAAAATTCGTACCAAAAGCAAACAAACTTTAAGAGGACAGAGAACCATAACTTATATGCGGTATGCTATAAAAATGTAACGTTGAATGCGTTGTTGTTCCAAAACTAAGCAGAATTCCGGGAAACTCTGTTCCTCACAAATTGCTGGTACAACCACCGTTCCATTTTTTTTGCATTTGTATACACCCTTTATACACATAGTCAGTGTGGCTGTGCGCCTTGCGATTGCTAGTTATGACATTTCAACTAATATAATAATGGTAGAGCCTGTATAAGAAACTGTGACTAAAAATTCGCCACGTTCCTGTACTCTATTTCACAGCAATTTGCTGAGGTATGTCGCAGACTGTTAGACCAAGTGGCGTTCTGAGCTAACAGCACAATTGTGACCGTTTTCAGCACTAATGAGGACTGCACCATCTTCTCATTAAACGAAGCCTTCTGTACTGAAAGAAAGTGTGACACTGTTGAAATGCGCTAAAAGCGAATAGGCAGCTTCAAGATCCTTTTTTTTTTTCGAATGCAGATGTAAAGCGCATATGAGCCGGCTCAAGCAAGCTCCTAATTGTTTGCCCTGGGGAACGGTTGCCAAGACTTGGAAGCTGCGATTCTGGCCCGTACTATTGTTTGCGGGTAAAGACTTGTTCTGTCAGTCAATTCACTCTAGCCTTTTCAATTGCGATCGCTCATTATAAGCCCACAGTCATTAAGGGAACGTGAATAAAACAAATAAATAAAAACTTGGCACTCATTTATCACGTTTGGTATGTCGCGCAGTCGGTGAAAACTTGAAGAAGGGCTTGATGAGTCTGCGTTGAGTCATTTCGCAAACTTTACTTTTTCCTGCATACACCGCTGTTCGTGGGAACAAGAGGCAGAGGTCATTAATTATACGCTTCTAGAAAATCAATAGGCGCATCGCTGCGAAACATTCTGAAAGAAGTTAGCTGCCTTATTTCTGTTGGATGTCGTCCTGGAACCCCGGTCACGCACTGCGACCGTGCGACATCGCCACACAGCGCTAATGCGCAAATGAGCTCGCTGTAAACAGTTGTGCCTTAACCATTTCTGCCGCGTTGTGATGGTAAACAATGGAGATCGTCGGACCATATCGGTGGTGATTCTGTCCCTGCGAAGTACAAAAGGATCCGCGGAAATTGTCCTCGCGGTTGTGCGCGCCAGACCAGCTTTCACAGTCAAAAGGACACATGCTTAATTGTCCCGTGCCGCCAGCCTGCACTAATTACTAGCGGCAGTCAACTAAGTAATGATGTGCCTATATTGTGCGCAATTTCACCGTGTTTAAGATAAGAACTTCTGCAAACATACAAATGCAGCGACACTGTATGAAGAGAATATTAGTCTGGGATGTTTACGTCACCCATCCTCTTTCTGTGGTTTTACGTGCCGAAACCCATTCTGATTATGAGGCACGCCATAGTGGAGGGCTCCGGATTAATTTTGGCCACCTGGGGTTCTTTAACGTGCACTACAACGCAAGCACACGGGCGTTTTTGGATTTCGTCTCCATCGAAATGCGGCCGCCGCGGCCGGGATTCGATCCCATGATCTCGTGCTTAGCAGCGCAACGCCTTAACTGACTGAGCCACCGCGGCGGGTGTCACCTATCCTCGGTCACTTATTAATAAAAGTGCATCTTCCCTTTTATTTAAAGGTTCTGCGTGTACAAAATGCTCAACTGTACGTAGAAGACTGGGTAACATAATAAAACAATATTTAGATTCACATAGTGTTCCTTCGATCGAACCAACTTACTGTATTGAGAAACAAAGTTTGAATTCTTTTAAACTGTTCTTTAGACCACTGTGAACGCGATGGCATCATTAATAAGACTGTAAAGAGTACGGCAACAGAAATCGACCTATATAAACTGAGCAATTTAGAGCGTACGTAAAATCGGTTAACTCTTTCTCATATATTGTACGTAGCCAACAAACAACACCAAGGACAACATAGGGGAAATTACCTGTACTGACTACGTGAATTAAAGCAATTATAAATTAATGGAAATGAAAATGGATGACAAAAATCAAAGCCCCTTTCTTAAAGTAAGATGGTTGAACGCGAAGCTTTCGCCCATGCAAACTGAATCAAAGTCCAAGGCCAACGATCACGCAATGAACTTAAGAAATGATGAGTGACCCGATGCGATGCATATGTGATTTGATTGCATGTTCAGCATTGTATTAACAGCGAAGCTGTTTAGGCTGGAAGGTCGTCCGGTGGTATACGCCCGAAATGTGGGCCGATCCTGGAGGTTGTGCAGAAAGGGTTCAAGCGCAATGGCACATACCCCTGTGAACTAGCGATTGGATTGGATTGGAGCGAACTTTATTTGTGCCTGCCGTTGGGCGCTCGCGCGCCCCGACGAGGGCCTACGCCGTCTACGAGGTTGCCGTTACTCGGCGCGGGTCTCCGCTCGCCGTTTGTCGGCTCGCTGGGTCCCTGCCTTTCGAGCGCCCCGAGGACCTGCTGGGCGGCCCAGAGCTGTTGGTCTTGGTCGTAGCTCTTTGCGGCTGCCTGGAGCCGCGGCGGGTTTGTTCTTGATCTTGCTTCCTCTGGATTTTTGATGCAGTCCCACAAGATGTGCGTGTGATCTGCCGTATCCCTCCGGCAGACCCTACACCTATCGGTCGGGTATGTCTCGGGGTACATGCAATGCATCAGTCCCTGGCTCGGTAGGGATCCGGTCTGGAGCTGTCTCAGTAGTACCGCCTCCGCTCGACTCAGCCTCGGGTGCGGGGGTGGGAGAGTCCTGCGAGCCAGGTGGTAGGCCTTCGTGAGGTCGTTGTAGTCCGCCATGCGGTCTTTGGCTCCGGACCACGTCGGACGGTCTGTCGCCTGGGGCACGGTTGGTTAGCGCTCGCGCCGCTGCGTGTGCCGTCTCGTTGTGGTTATCATTGGCTTCCTACGCGTCGCCCGCGTGTGCCGGGAACCACTTGATTGTTACTTTTCTGTCTTGCAGTTTGGCCGCTCGCAGTATGCGCTCGGCCTCCCTGCAGATTTGGCCTTTGGCGAAGTTTCGCACCGACTGTCTCGAGTCACTCAGCACCGTGTGGCTGTCTGCGTCGGCGATGGCCAGGGTGATGGCCACCTCCTCCACTTGTTCCGCTCCGGCGCTTCTCACGCTCACTGCCGTCCTCGTGGCGCCGGTCGACGCCTCTATGACGAGCGCTGCGAAGGAGTTCCGTTGGTATTCGGCCGCCTCCACGTAACGAGCGCTCGTCATTGGCGTGCAGGTCGATGAGCCTGCCTTGGCCATCGCCGCTCTTCTTCCCTTGTTGAACTCGGGATTCATGTTCTTGGGTATGGGGTCCATTCTGGTCTGGCATCGGACCTCTTCGGGGACGGGGAGCTTCATCTCCGCCTCGTTCGAGCGTCCTATTCCCAGGTCATCCAGTATCTTCCTCCCGGCTTTGGTCGTGGACAGTCGCTCCATTTGAGAGGTCTGTTGTGCTTCGGCTATTTCTTCGAGCCTGTTGTGTATCCTGAGTTGTGCTCGTGGACTCGAACAGGTCCAGCGCTGTCTTGTATGCTCTTCTGATGATTACGCTGATTTTGTAGCGTTCGCGTTGCAGCCATCTGTGGTAGGCTGCAACGTACGGGACGTGGCTGATGATGAAGGATTATATAGACGAGCCTGATTAAGCTCTCCTCTGTCATGCCAGTCTTCCGGGGACTGACTCGCTTGAGGAGTCGCATCGCGTTGGCCGCTTTTGCCGTGAGACGGGCGACGGTTTCACCGTTTCTTCCGTGCTTCTCGATGATCATGCCTAGGATCCTGATTTTGCCGACGTCGGGGATCACGTCGTTCGATTTGGTTACGATTCTGATTTTTTCGTATTCGCTTTGTCTGGTCTTGCCTCTGCCGTTGTTGGTAGGTGGGAGTATGAGGAGCTCCGATTTGCTCAGCGAACATCTCAGTCCGGTGCCTTCCAGCTGGTCTTCTATCGCGTCGACGGTGGCTTCGTCGACAGTGACGGTGGCTCGATGTGGGCGTCGCTGCCGCCGGTCCCCCACAGCGTGATATCGTCCGCGTAGATGGTGTGACTGACGTCTTCGATGTCCGCGAGCTTCTTGGCCGCTCCGATCATTACTAGGACAGGTTGAACAGCATCGGCGAAATGACCGATCCCTGCTGTGTGCCGGTGCTCCGAGCTTCTTCTCTTGAGTCTGTAGGTCACCTGCTCGTAGCTCGGCGGTCCTGTCCATGAGGAAGTCCTTGATGTAGTTGTAGGATCGTTCGCCCATGTTGAGCTTGGACACGGGACAGAATCGCCTAGTGTTTAACCTTATCGAAGGGGCTCTGTAGGTCGAGCCCCAGGATTGCCTTGTCGCGGGCGCTGCCGCCATCGTCGATGATTTGGCATTTGAGCTGCAGCATCGCGTCCTGCGTGCTTATGTGCTGTCTGAAGCCGATCACCATGGCCGGGGCCCTTCTTGTTCCAGGTAGTCTTGCCACCCGTTGAGCAGGACGTGCTCCAGCACCTTGGCCACGCAGGACGTGAGCGAGATGGGCCGGAGGTTTTCCATGTCCGGTGGCTTCCCCGGTTTGGGGATCAGGAAGGTCTTGGCTGTCTTTCACTGCTTTGGCAGCGCGCCCACTCTCCAGCCCTTGTTGAAGTATTTTGCGAGGTTCTCAATCGAGTCGTCGACGAGGTTCTTGAGCGCCTTTCTCGTGACGAGGTCCGGGCCGGCTGCCGACCGGCTGTTGAGGTCGTGCCGGGCCGCGCGAACCTCCTCGACGTCGATGTCACGATGAAGCTTCGCGTTGGGTAGGTCGCCGTACGGCGCGTGTTGTTCGGTGGGTGTAGTCGGCAGGTATCTGTCGTTGATGCGCCTGGTGACTTCGTCGGCGCCGTGTACCGGGACCGCCCGATGTATGGGCTTGGCGAGTCTGTCCCTTTGGTACGACTTGGTCTTGGTTTCGTCCAGCAGGTGTCGCAGCAGGTTCCACATCTTCCCGTTGTGCATCTGCCCGTTAGCCGCGTTGCAGGTCTCGTTCCAGTGTTGCCTGCATAGCGAGCGGCAGTGCTCCTCGATCGCGGGGTTGAGCTCCGCCACCTTCTTTCTGAGACTGCGGTTGAGCCGTTGCTTCTCCGAGCGATTGAGTATCGACTGTTTGGCTTCGATGAGATGCGCTATCCGCCTGTCTAATTTGTCAATCTCCGTGTCCGTTTCAATTTCTTTGGTCGCGTCGTGTACGCGCTTGGTGATTTCGGCCGTCCACGAGTCGATGTCTTCGATCTCGTCGTCACCGTCTCTCTTCTGGCTTCTGGCGTCTCGGAAGGCATCCCAGTCTATCCATCTGTGTGTTTTGATGCTGGTGTCGCTGTGTTCCGGTATGCCGATTTCCACGATGGTGTGGTCGCTGCCGAGGTAGGTCCCCATGTTTCTCCAGGTGATCGCGCCCTGGACGTGGTTCTTGACGAACGTGAGGTCCGGAGTGGTGTCCGAAGCTGTTTAAGCTCGAGGATGGTCCGTCGAGTGTACAGCGCAAAACCGCCACCTGGCGATGACGTCACTGTGCGTCACCATGCGTCGACTCTGTAGTCAAGCCGACTTGACTACAGAGTCTTCACAGAAAATATTGAGACCATGAACTCCTACTTGATCAGCACAGAAAACTACCATCTCATTGCTGCACATTTTAAAGACGAACGCAGTTGTGCGTTGCACGCATCCCTTTTGATTTCTTTCTCATTCGCATTCAGCATACACAAATTCAGCACACGAACGTCACGAAAGTAAAAGTTTGCCAATAGTAAGTCGCAACTGATAACTTCTATTCTGAAAAAATAAGAAATTAGCAGCCGCGAGAGAGAAAGATAGATCAAATGTATGCCTTGTCTTATTTTTTTTTATCGCTTAGGGAGAGCTACAAAAAGCCTACTTGGTTGTTCTGAAGAAAAAAGAAAACGAAATAAACACCAGTCATTTCAAGTGATTCACCCTCCATTGACTCCTTTAAAGACACAACGAGAGACAACCATGAGCGTTTTTCACTTTTCGCAACCATTCGCTTTGACGGCAATCAAGCTTTACCGCCAGTCCCGCACCCTGGCCGATAAGGTAGGCGCATTACGTTGAATGCACAGGAGGATATTTAATAAAGGAAAAAAAGCCCACGCAGAGTGTCAAAGTAAACTGCACGTGCACTTGTCTGGTACTGATGACACGTCGTACATTCAAATTTAGAAACGCAGATAACGGAACAACTACAAAAGAAAGTTTGGGCATTCTGTCACCAGTAACACACCTTATATGCCTCTATTGTGCCGCACTCTTGCAGCTTATACTGCTTCGTTTACTTACGTCTCAAAGAAAAAAAAAAATGTACGGAATGGGAAGTGCTTCTTGTGCGGCAAAAAATTGCGCTGCTCCTTCCCATTTTTTGTCGATAGCTAAGTGACTGAAAATTCGGAAACGTGTTCTCGAGATAACAGAACTTCGCCATCTTTATTCAGATGTCCTTGTTTGTTTGTTTTTCAGTTCTCTTTTGTGTCGTGCGTCAGCGTCCAATGTCTCACTCACAATATGAAAATATAGACGTCTACCGCACGAAAGCCCTTTTCAGCGAAGTTAAACTTCATCTAAAAATTCTGAGGGGATCTGTTGAACTTTCAGGCCGTACTTTCAGCCGGAACTTTCAGCCCGTAAACAGCCTCAAATGTGAGGCTAGCAGTATGTTCAATTAAATAAATAAACACTCGCCTGTAATAAACACTCGCATGTATAAGAACCAGGGTCTCCACGATAAAACCGAATTTCTTCTCCACCCTATGAATGTAACTTGCAATTGAGGAAAGCAGCCCAAACTTGTGATTGGAAACTTTCCAGTGCACTCGTCTATCTCAGTTTGTGAGACTCAATTACGAAGAAATTCAGCTTTTTTTCTTCTCCGAGCCTATGGCCCTTAGTCGTTTGCTCACGGGTGTGCATAAAATAGAGAGCGACGAACTGCGAGAAAGGCTTAACTTCAGTCACGCTGTAAGTTACTTGCGAGCGCGCCGTGTGCTATGGTGTTGCGTGGCGAGAAGCGAGAGTGCGTGGTTTCTTTATTATTCATTTATTTATGCATTTTAGCCGCAAACGCCTAACGCTTTACAGAGAGGAGCAGATTATAGAAATACAGGTGCATGCAAACAAAGCCCGAGAAAAGATATAGAACACACACACACACATCATAATATATATATATATATATTATATATATATATATATATATATATATATATATATATGATGGCGCTGGCCATGATGATATAACAGATGAAGAAGATGAAGGGTAATATAATGCTCAACAGAAAGCGGCCAACCTGGCGCTGGCTTATGGCGGCGAACGCCGCATGAAGGCTTTAAACGTGAAACATGCCAATCTCTGTGGTACGGCAGCGGCCGTCCGAAGGCGTAACAACGGGGCGACACGTAGTAGCTGTGGTTGAAGGCGACAAAACGGGACTTTTCTCGCAAAATGTTCAGGCTGGAACAAATGCCATAGAGTTTTGCGGTCTTGTTGACTGGCGTCGGTGTTGAGGCGGGCGTGTTGGCGAGAATTCGAAACGAAATTGGAAGAAACGTCAAAGAAAGAGACGTCGAACGTGATTGGTTGACCCATACACAAGGAAAAAGGGCGAGTGGTGCGTTGGCGGCCGTAGCCGAATGGGAGAATAACGGTGTGATCAGGGTTGATGTACATTGAAATCATGTCGGACAGCGTACGATGAAAGCGCTCTGTGAGGCCATTAGTTTGAGGGTGGTAGCTGGAAGTCGTTTTATGGATGGTATTGGACGCACGGAGAACATCGTCGAGAAGTTTAGACAGAAAGGTCCTGCCGCGGTCACTCAAAAGAATACGTGGGGCTCCGTGTCGTAAAAAGATGGTTTCCAAGAAAAAGGATGCAACCTCCGCTGCGGAACCGGAAGGTAGTGCGGCTGTTTCAGCGTACCGTGTCAAGTGGTCTACAGCTGTGACAATCCATCGTTTACCGCCAGCCGATAAGGGTAGTGGACCATACAAGTCGATACCAACTACTGCGAAAGGAGCTTCAGGACACGGGACAGGTTGTAGCAGTCCAGCCGGAGGTGAGGTCAGTCGTTTGCGGCGTTGGCAGATCGAACAGGAAGCCACGTATTTTGCTACGCTTGTTGCAAGTCCAGGCCAAGAGAAGCGGCTGCGAATTCGCTCATAGGTTTTATGAAAACCAAAGTGACCGGCAGTGGGATCGTCATGAAAGGTCTCCAGTATCTGGGTCCGAAGTGATCGGGGAACTACAGGGACCCAACGGTGTCCTTCGGGATGAAACACGTACCGGTATAGCACCGAATTTTGAATCTTGTGGTTCTTCAACTGCCGACGGAGTCGAGCGTTAGGTGTGCGAGAGGATCCCCGAATACGTTCCATAACGGAGTGGCAGTAGGGGTCACTACGTTTGCAAGTTGCAAACGTATGAGAATGGCTAGGTGGGAGCCGGTCGAGAGCTGCGAGTGAAGGAAATGCAGGAGAGACGTCCGGCGGGTTGCTCACGGAAGGTGGTAAGCAGGCAGTGTTTGAAGACGGTAGTAGGGGACAACGAGAGAGAGCATCGGCATCCTGGTGTTTCTTTCCAGACTTGTAGGTGACGTCGAAGTCGTATTCTTGTAAACGAAGTATCCAACGGCCGAGACGGCCCGTTAAATTTTTTACCGTCGCCAACCAGCACAAGGCGTGGTGATCAGTAACGACCGTAAAGTGGCGGCCGTGCAGATAAGGCCGGAATTTTTGGACGGACCAAACAACGGCAAGACACTCTTGCTCGGTAATCGTATAATTTTTCTCTGCAGGTGTTAGCGTGCGACTTGCGTATGCGACCACACGTTCTTCGGAAGTTTGCTGACGTTGCAGAAGAACAGCGCCGATACCATGGCCGCTGGCGTCAGTATGTAGAAGAGTGGGTGCGGTGTCAAAATGACAAAGCACAGGTTCGGACGTGAGGGCACGCTTGAGGGCGTCAAAAGCAGTTTGGCACTCGTCCGACCATACATAGGGAGCTCCAGAAGGAAGTAGTTGATGGAGCGGCGCCGCAATGGTGGCAAAGTTACGTATGAAGCGCCGGAAATACGAGGCTAGGCCAAGGAAGCTACGCAAGTCTTTGGCGCGTTGAGGCCTGGGGAAGCGCAGGACAGCGGTAATCTTATCGGGGTCAGGTCGAATGCCCTCCTTGCTGACAAGGTGTCCGAGTACTTTAATGGTTTTGCTGGCGAAGTGGCACTTTTTTGTATTCAGCTGAAGGCCAGCAGCAGAGAGGCATGTCAAGACTTCGTCGAGGCGCTGCAAGTGCTGATGGAAGGTCGACGAAAATATGACGATGTCGTCAAGGTAGCATAAGCAAGTCTTCCACTTTAGGCCCCGTAGTACGGTGTCAATCATCCGCTCAAATGTGGCGGGAGCATTACACAGGCCGAAAGGCATTACGTTAAATTCGTAAAGTCCATCGGGAGTGGCAAAGGCAGTTCGCTTCAGCGCGCGGCCTGCATAATAAACCGTCGAGGTTGAACAGCTATCTCGCAAGTGGTGGAGAGTGCTCTCGATCCCTTGGTCCTCTACGACTTCGAGTTTCCCTGGAGCTTCGTTCCGGTCGCCGCTTACCCCGCACCTCCACCACTTGCGAGATAGCTGTTCAACCTCGACGGTTTATTATGCAGGCCGCGCGCTGAAGCGAATGGCGCTGGCCATGATGATGAGTATATACAGATGAAGAAGATGAAGGGGTAATATAATGCTCACAATATATATATATATGGGGAAGTTAGCTGTGGTTGACGTTAAAATGTTCAAACAAATGCCGAAAAGAGAAACGAAATTGGAAGAAAAGATAACGCCGGTGGGAGCCGTACCCGCAACCTCCACATTACGCGTTAGTTGCGCTACCAGTTGGGTTACGGCGACGGCTATCAATTCGTCCACTAACTTGAGTATTTATGTTCACTATAGATCTAGCCCTGGGAGTGTTAAACAGCGCCACTCAGAGCTATGGTGGGCGGATGGGTATATTCTTTTTTTGGCCCGATGGCGTCACGTAACACGTAAACTTAGGAGAGCCGGCACGTAGCTGAAAAAAAAAAAACCCTGGTATGCGACCTAGTGGCATCAAGGCTGCCAGATTCGAGATCCTCGCTATGATTGAAGGAGAGAAGACTGGAAACCGAGGGGCGCGATTTTTTTTAATCATGACCATATAAGGCCTGCAGACAATGAAGGAAATTAGCTGGGGATGCATCGGGGAAATATGTACGCGTTAACAAGTTAATGTATATCTTTAACTCCGAGCTGTCTTCAGGGAATACCGGAAACAGTCACCATCACCCTACCGCACATTTTCCGCTTGAAAGTGCTTTATGCCCTGTGGCAGGGGAGTGCTATCGTGAACTTTTCCCATGCGCGCTCAAGTTGTTCTCTAATAATACGTACTCAAACTCTAAAGAGAAATTACAACGCGAAGTGCACCTTGCAATTTCTTTCTTACAAGTTATATGACAGCGTAGTGTCTATTTACGAAACTGGAAAACTTAGCCTGTAGTTGACAACGTGATGACGTCCTAAAGTCGTTGAAAATAAAATAAACTCTTGCGTTTTGTGTGCCAGCGCCACGATATAATTGAGAGACACGCCGTCGCGGGAGACTCCGGGATAATTTTGACTACTCATAAGGTCCTTTACCATGCACATAATGTACGTTACACAAGTGCTATTGCATTTTGCGCCCATCCTTGAAGTTCTTGAAAAATGGAGTTCTGTGGATTACAGAGAATCTCTCTACGTGTGCCGTGCTTTGCGTGAAGTTGCATTATCCATCCCTTTTGTCTGAAATAATTGTTTCAATTTCTTAGCAGAGTTCATGGAAATCGTAAACATGAAGCATGAAAATCCGCTTAACTTTTGTTTGGTTGTTTACATCTCGTGAGAAACATTATGAGTATGGCAGCACAAAGGCACGACGAGGGCAAGGAAGTCGTTGTCGAATGAACGTGATAGGCCAATTTTCAAACTTAGAACTGTGGTTCGCTGTTAAGAAAGATAGTCCTAAGTACTGTTTGCCATTGGCAGGCCACCTTTTCTAATAACACTATCGAAGGTGGTCTACCAGTGGCTTGCGAATGAAAAAAAAAAATTGCGAGTTCGGCCCTCCGCAAGAGAAAGTTTTTGCGTTAGAACTTCGTGAGAGCAGATGAGAGCCAATCTCAACCTAGTATTAGAAAGGCCGCGTGTTAATGGCGAAAAGCACTCACAAATTTTTTTTTTGAGAATTCGAGCCCTGTTTTTTTAGATAAAATACGTCAATTGTTTTGCCTCTGCGAGAAGAGTGTTTCCTGGATGTGATTTCTTTACCCTTATCTACGTCGCTCATTATCTGAATGGAGTAAGCAAGCCATCATACGGATACTCAGCTCACACCTGGCACGTTCAGGAATATCCTACTGAGAGCCGCGCCTCCCTTTCCCAGATTATTCGGCCGATACCAACTCTCCACATAGGACATGTTCCTGAGTTCATGATGATCGTTAGCGAAACACTTAGGGAGATCACTTGCGTAATGAGAAAGTGGTGGCCGAGAGGACGACAGAAACGGTTTCACCCTCGCCGCCCTTAATCCCTTTCGCCCCTGCCCACTCTGTGAACTGAAGGTTATTCCCGAAATCCCTTTGATCCCACAATCTCTCTCTCTCACAGTTCTTGCTTCAGACTATGTTCATGCCCTGGGTTTATCTCCAGGTCACAGAGAGTCGCGACTGTATGGCTCGTTCATTCAGGTTCTTAACAGTAGCGCAGTCGACTGTTAAGACGTAAAGAAGGAATGAGCTGCTCTATTTCATTCGAGAGCCAACGATTCTAAGTTAGATGCAAGCACTAGATATAAATGTGTCATTGACTATGGTGTAGTATACGGCTTATTAGAAACGGCCAGTAGTTAGGTTTAGGGTTTACGGGGGATCCGAGAGATAAGCTCGAACCACTTGTCTCCTGCAGCCTGCTACTTCATTTCACTTCGATATGGGCTGCGGCCAGTCATAGTGGCGTCTGAGCAGCGTACGGGGGTGAGTGGTTAACCATAAACGTGTTTCTTACTTGTTTTTTTTCTCTTTTTGTGGAAAAACTTCGCTCATTTTCTGCTAGGTAATCTTCGCAAGCTTAGGTAAAGCGTATCATTATACGTTCATGCAGAAAGGGAAGTTTAAAAGTATGTATACAAAGCTGGGGACATTTAGCCCTATTTCCATGTTGGCGACAGCATGAAATAGACTTTGGTGGCGTCATCAAAAAGCCTGAAGTTTAAAGCGCAACCTTTGTATACTTAGTTACTACGGTGGGACCTAGCAGCATGGAATGCTCAGGCTGTCCCTGGACGCGGATGGCCCAACTTCATCCACTCATCTGCGCCTCAGTGGTAGCTACCCACGGGCAAACAAAGGCTCGATGCACGTTTCCAGCCTGTCGTTCTTTCGAAGTTGCCTGCGTTACTGTACATTTTTGGGGGGGTCAATTCATTCGCAACGCTCGCAGTTATTTATAGACACCGGGACCTCCAAGACGCAAGATGCGTTTTTGTTAGCTCTGTTCCGATTCTTTATGGCGCCGTTGCAAGAGCCTCAAGTAAAACGGCAATGTTTGCCAGTGTTTCGTCGCAGCACTAACAAGAAAGGGAACAGTGTCATTTCTAGGCTGCCAGGAAGAGATGCTACACTTCCAATAGTCGCAAAAGGCCATTATCGCTATCCCGACTGTCCTTGACTGAAAAGACCAAACACAAAATGCACTATAAAGTGGGGAACAGCCAAGAAGGAATTAAACTTTTTGTTTCATACCGGAACAATCATCTGACAGCTAGAGCCGGCGGGAATCTATTAGAACGCTTGTAGGGCATGCCCTCATCCTCCTTGTCCATTGGCTAACGTCAGGCTTGTGGTAGTGTGTATATTGCTGGCTCGCGTAAGCCCTTTTCGGTGGCCACACGAGAAAACCGTGATGTCATTGTGAGAGCAAATTATCTTTTAATCCTTTTTGGTTTCATTTTCCTCCACCAATGCACTTATTGTGATAGCCTTTTTTTTTTTCTTTGCCAAGGCATCAGTAGCTCGGCCAAGCAAGCTGAGTGCGGAAGCACGCAGGAAAGGCTGCGCAAGATACATTGCAAGAGGTACCGAGAGACTGTTATTATATTAGCGCGATTCAAGTTAGTATGGGGGTAATATTATTCATTACACATAACTGTGAACAATATAAATGCACCTATGCACTTTTATAGTACTTGTCACCTTTCATACAGAGGGTACAATTGTACTTAATGACATGCGAAGAACTGTGAATATGGCTCACTAAATGCAGAGTTACTGCGTTCTATGCACTTAAGTAAATATGTTTACTTGCCTATATATAGGAGGCTAGGTTTCTCGAGAATGAACAAATCATATGAAACAGCGATCCATATATTTGAACCTCCTACTTTTTACAAGTATATAGGCAATAAATATGCGGAACTTTGTACCAATGAAATAACCACTGTTACCTTGAACAGCGTTTCATGCACCTGTGATTATTCTGAACATGGTTCCTCACACAAATTCTTGAAAACGGGCTTAAGTATGCTGGATGATGTCGGATATGCTAAAACATGTACAGCTCTGTACAGGAAGCTGTATGCTAAATTGAACAATTTAGGAGTACCGCATGAAATGTAGCCGTGCGTGGCTGGTCATTGCGACATACCATATAATGAAGAATGCACACAAGTATCAGTAGAACGTCAATCATGTTGCATGATGTGGAGCTTTTGCACCTTGATGGATAATTAATATTCTGCACATCATTTGCTTGTTGCTGTTTTTTCAGTGCCTGGTGCATGAGAGGTGTGCTTGTGTGTAGTGTGTCCAAGCTAAGGCTAGCAAAGCTCTTCAACGACAAAAAAAAAATAAAGATTAAAGAAACATAGTGCATGACATGATTTTAAAACTTACGGTGCACGGTTGTGAGAGGCCTAGTGACCAAACACTGTAGGTCTTATAACTGTATCGTGCACCATATCTTTTTAATCTGCTTTTTTTTTCGTTGAAGAGCTTAGATAACTTTAGCTGGCCCGTGGTACATGGTATATACAAAATGCTTTACCCAATAAAAGTTCAGTTGCGAGTCAGCGCCCATGTTCGGGTTTCACTGTCCTTCATCATTTGTGTGCTGTTTACAGCCTTCGAATTTAAGAGGGTAGGATGCGCAATATAGTACTAACGCGCGTGATTCACGCTCACGTGAAGTGGTTTTGGACAACTTTAGCAGGTTTGTTTTATCATGCCAATAACCGCCTGTGGCCTCTGCGATACTGAAGCACACTTTGTCCGATGAGTGCGTTATTGAGGGTGGCGTATGGCACCCTTTGAACTGTTCCTTAGTGTCCTTGTTTTTGAAGCTATACGAACGGTTTTCTTCGCTCCGTCAACGTATAGACGACCATGAAGGACGCCATCATCAATGTATAGAGATTTTGTATATTCAGCGTAGCATTTCGGAAAACACAATTTAGACATTATCCATCCAGCTGCGTAGCGAGCGTAACTGCCGTTGAGACAGGTCACACCTCGAAGCAATGTAGAGGTCAAAATAGCTGACCTAGTTTACACAAAGCGGAAGTGTGATTATCATTTTATACACCTCACACATGGGCATTATAAAGCCCTGTGGACTAAGGGACATCTACGGGAAAAACATTCACTCGGGGTCACATGGTAAAGTAGTATCTCCTTTTTGGTAAGGGGCCCTTACGGAAAGGAAGGTATATCAACTCCGTTATAAGCCTAACCTCGTGCCCTCGTGCCCAGCTCTCCAACAGCAAAAAAAAAAAAAAAGTTGCAGAACGCACTAGTCCTTATTACTAACCTTAGTGCTTGCAATAACAATGTCATACTTAAGAGTGACGGAATTTCTAGCTGTGAACGTTTACTTCAGCGATACTCTCAATCCGTCGTAGCCTATATGGCACAATTATGATCGCCACCGTCGCGTCATATTGACCTTTGGCAACTTCGTTCCTTAGTGGATTCGTGCACACCCGGCTTACATGGGGCCGCATTATTCGCATGGTTCTATAGACCGTTTTACCGGCGAGGAGGATGGTCACTACATCTTTTTCTTTTAGTTTTTTTAAATAAAAAATACGTAGTCTAGAACCAGCGCCTTCGCGCAGCTCTTCTTCTATCACTGGTATGTGCGGTAGTGGTGTTACTGCGAATTACGGCCACTGTGCTGTTTTCGGCGGAAAAAAAAAACAACTTTCGGAAGCGAATGTGAAGTGCACCTTCAGCAGCAGCGACTTTGTGGACTCCGCCACGGCAGTTGGAGACAAGAGTCGGCTTCGGATTGCCATCATAAACAGAAACGATTACTCCATCAGCTTCGGCGCACGTATGTTCAGAAGATTTTGTTTCCAGTGAGCGCGCGGCGCCGAACTCAGCATTGATAATCAATATCGGTATAAGGGACAGGTGTGTATGCGAGTCGATCAACTATAGTGTGAATGAACTAAGTGAAGTGTTTCTCCCTGCACGAACATTAAGTTTAATCTGTTTCAATGTATTCTAAGATTATCATGCTTTGCAGCCAACGTGATTATGCAAGTTGACGAGCTAGGTATTATGAAAACAAAATAGGTTCTGATGAAGAAATAAGAGTGTGTGCTTTTTCGATCTGTAACCAGAGTCCGTAACTAATGTGTCCCTGCCACCCCGCGTTCGCTTGGACTTTCCAGTCCTTCCGTACCTCGACGACAAGCCGTCTAGCCGACACCGCACATCGTGCGCTTTTAATACTTCAGAGAATCGAGTTCATGCAGAAAGAACCTGTTTGCTTTTTATCTCTGGCGAGTCGGTGAGGGCCCCTTGCACAGGCGCTGCTCGAGATCTAAAAGTGCATCTATTATTTTCAACGTGTGGCGTATGCCTGGTTGATGGTGGCATATTTGAAGCCACTGACACCAGGTCGTTTTATCGTGTACTCTGTGTTAATGGCTCTCCTAGACCAGTCATTTTGCAGTTCCTTATTTTGTCAAGTTCGATGCCCGGTTCTCAGGTAAAGAAGGCTGAAAGAATCGCAACGCGAAAATTTGAGGAGCCGAAAACCTACATAAGCTTATTTCCTCGGAGCTTCGTTAGTTACCTGGACCTGGATGTAGACTGGTGCGGTACACCGCATGGCACACGGACACGTCTATAATTGTTGTCGCCTGCATCATACTTTAATAGAGTTCAAGGCCAAACCTACAACAATCACATGTTGCCCGTATGTGGCGTATCAACAATACTCAGACTTGACTCAACGCCTATTTCGATCATGGACAGAGCTGGGGCAGTGCTTTGGCGGCTACATCGAAGCTAACAGCATTAACGACATGATAATAACTTTCTCAATCACAAAAACTTGAGTCCTCTCTGATAAAGGTAAACAAAAAAGTAAGTTGTGATTGCGAAAGCACTGATGTCCAATTTAACACCACGGAGCGGCTGAGCTGCGAGCAATGTTTTCCAGTTTTGCTGCGGGGTATGTTATGAAGTTTTGCGATTAAATTGGTGCGGGAAATTTTTATAGAAGCAAAGCTGTTTAAGCCAGCCATAATTTGTGGTTCGCATCAAGAAGCTGCCGCGTCGTAGCCATGGCAACCAGGAGGAGGAGGAGGAGACCGCGAGCGCACGCAGTCTCCTCCTCGCCAGCTCCCTCCCTTCCAGACCCCCGCCTTTCTTTCTTCTGTCCGCGGCGCACTGAGCCAGGAAAAAAAGCTCGCCGATTGATATAGAGCGGCTAGCCTCCAACGCGTTCGGCGTCAGGCAAGCAACAGCGTTCTCGGCACGGTGCCAACCTTGGTTCGCCTGCCTGCGTTAGTGACATGCCAGGAACACTGTCGCTCGTAGGCGCCGACGCGTCCAGCGCTAGTCACGCGAAATGTCGCGAAAAGGAAGGTACCTCCGAAAGTTAATACCTAGCAATAGCAGCCAGTAAGACTTGAGGATCGACAGTTTTGCTGTGCCTAAGCTTCGCACGACCGAGTGCAAACTTGCCCGTTGGTTTTCCGTGCCAATTCTGTGTTAGCATGTGGGCTGTAGACCAGAATCACTTTGAGGATATCGCTCAGGAATCAAGCACGCCGGATGCCCCCGATGTCCTGCACCTGGTGCGCTATCCCGGCAGCAGCTGTTCCGTTTCGCCCGCTCTGCTGCGTCGAGGCCCGAGCCAGCAAGCGCGAGCCAGCGTCATGAGTGCGAGAGGCGCACTCGCATTTGACGCTCTCGCATCAAAATTGCAACTCGTCGTCAACAGCACGACCGCTGTGCACCCTCCAGCGCGTTGCCACATACCAGTGTGGCACCAGATGATAGACGGCCTACTAATGAAACGGTCTACACCTGGCGACAACTTTCTGTGGCAGCACAGGCAAAGTTACGTGGGCGGAGCATCCATGATTGTGTTACTACGCTAAGTAGTGTCGAAATTTTGCTGGTGGCTTCAGTTTTGCTTTTAACAGCGCGTTCAAAACATAAGAGTTTTTTCTGTTTTTTTTTGTAAGTGTTTTCATATGACAGCAATCGGTGTATCCCTATTATCATAGAAATTGTACCATGGTAAATGATAGATGTACAACCTTCATCAAAAGCGAACATAAAGACTAATATAATATATAAATAAAGCTGAAGAAACAAATAGCTGGAAATTGTTAGTGGAGCTCTTCTCACAAACGCATTACTTCAATGTCTCCGGTGATTTTACGCTTAGCTGCGCTTTTCAACTAAACGTGCAAACGCGCACAATGCACCGCAATATTGTACTATGACAATCGATACAATATTTTGTAGAACACAGAAGCGTAGCAGGTACTCTTAAATAAAGCAAGCATTTTTATATTTTACGCCGAAGCGGCAGTTTTCGTAATACAGTTGACACTCATTTTTCGAAAACGAGAGCCTTTCCATAAATTTGACGGCATACAAGGCTGGTGTACTGGGTTGTCCACTTTCGGGGATGCAATAAGTTTCGCGGGATCTGGAGTGACGAGCCGCAGACACGTGGCGTCTACGGGCAGCAGCATCCCTGGCAGGCTGTTTTCGCAAAGTGGAAGAAACGCTGTGGACAGTATAGTAGGTGCAAGGAGGTTTAGAGTAGACATCGACCGCACTGCATGGAACGCAAGCAATGAAATGCTACATCTGTTGTTAATATACCCGTACATCAAGGAAAGTGTGGCCTCAATATCGATCCTTGGGGCACCCTGGACTTGACATTTAGATAACCAGAATTGCAAACATGTTGACAGAAACGTGCTGAGTTCTTTAATATCAAAGTGTTCAATCCACATTAGCAACTGGTTACCTATATTAAGTGTGGATAGCTTAAGCAATAGTAATTGATAACTAATCTTGCCAGAAGCTTTAAAGAACTCTAAGAAAATACATTCGCCTAGTTAGTTATTGTCCAGAAAGGAATGCATATGGTGACGTAAAATGAGAAATTGCGTTTCACACGAAAAAGAGCGCCGAAAGCCATGTTGGGTATGTGTAAAAAAAATCAGCAGCTCCTCCCCCGTCGAGGAAATGGGGGTAAGCGATGCTTGCATTGTGTTTCTTCGGTGTTCCTCGGAACGAATCGCACTGGCCGTCACACCGGGGAACTTGGCGCTAGTGTTGCCGAGGCGTGCGCCACCGTTGTCGGGTTCCTGGAGGGCAACACGACGCTGACGTTCGGCCTCAACATAACACTCTCGCAACTCGGGGTCAGCGGCTTTTCGCATGACGTTTGCCGTAACATCGTGCTCCCGCAAGTCAGGATCCACGGCTCTTCGCTGACGCTTCGCCTGGACTTCGGAAGCCCTCACGCTAGAGTCGGCGCGTCGACGGCGAACCCTTTCCCGAGCGAGTTCGCGGTGCCATTGTTCAAACGCAGCCTGCTCCTCGGCGGAAAGCACCACGCGCGGCCTTGCCAACCAGACGCTGACACCGATCTGAGGCGAAGGAAGCTCGGCGGAGCGCGCGTCAATCCCGTTTCGTTCCCTTTCGCTCCTCGCAAGACACCAAAGGACCCTGATTGGCCGCGCGCGTTAAGTGATGCGGCGCCGGCGCAGCTGGAACAGCTGCTCTACTGTGCGAGCAGCCGGGTTTTTGCTTGACCACAACGCCACCGAAACCAAGCCAATACAAGCTTCGCTTGAAGAAGGATTTAGACTATAGGAATCTGTACTGACGCGTAACATGCGAGTACCTTACTGACGTTTCGCTGATCCTGTAAGGTTCCTTGATCAACAGGTTGCTGGAAAAATGCTAGCTAAAAATATGCACGGGTAAACTTTTGTTTGCTAAAATAAATCAAATTCAGGTCTCCGCCACTGACTTAATCTGGGGGAGCCTTCGGCTCGCCTAGATCTCAGTTCCTCAGGACTCTAGTAAATAAAGTTCTTGTCATGTACATGTCTGGTCTGTTACGTGCCGAAACCACGTTATGATTATGATGCATGCCGTAGAGGGGTAATCCGGATTAATTCTGACCACCTCGAGTTCTTTAACGTGCACCTAATGCATGGTACGCGGCTGTTTTTTTTTTTTTTTTAATTTCGCCCCAATATAAATGCGGCCGCTGTGGATAGGCTTCGATCCCGTGCCCTCGGGATTAGCAGTGCGACACCAAAGCCACTGCATGCACCACCACTGCGGGTTGTTGTTTGTTTCAAAACTTTAGAATGGAAGTCGCCTGCGCCACACGTATGAGGACGTTTTCAAGATGTCAATAATATCCATAAGGCCCGCATAAGGCCCGCAGAACACCACAGGTAGCATCGGCAGCTAATTATTTTCCATTATGAAGAATTCAGAGACGTGCTTATGACTGACGGGCTGGTGCTGCGTTCTGCAGAGCATGAGCAGATAACCTTTATGTTCTCCCAGTTTTTTTCTGCCGCCCTGCTAGCTTTCAATGATATTCGGTGCTGTCGCTGTCATTTAATTCCTCTTTCGTCCTTGTCGTTTGTGTTTAACCTTTCAAATGATCAATTCTTGCAAACTCGCTGAGTTATTTGTGGACGTAAGCTTTTTAACTATTTTGAGGCAGAAACTCTCTCTTTCACAGTCATGTCTGATTTAGCTTACGACGTCCCGTTACCTATGTCTGTGTTTGTTATTTCAGGAGAATTGATTAAAATCTCCTTTGTTTATTACTGTCAAAACAGATTTCTAGTTCATGACGCAGTTTCAGTGGCTATGACGCGCATGATTACGAAAGCAATAACAACCGAGCCCAGCAGAGTAACGCCGCCAAACATATCTTTGGAAATTTTCTATGCGCCAGGGTGTGATCATGTTCCTCTTTACTACAAAACGACAAAAAGACAACGCAAAATATGCCCGAAGAGAATCCTAGTTGTAATGACACTATTTGCTCGTCGCACGCTACGATGATAAATTGGAGCGCCTTGGAGGCGTGTCTCATATTACCGTGTAAACAGTAGCTACATCCTTGTCGCGGCATGGGTTATGGAGATTCTCTAACGCTTTAGATAAAAGGCTAGTGGTGACGCCACGCAACAACCGCACTGAGTCGGGCCGTTTTCAATGCTGACAAGCTCCTAAACACCAGCCTGAAATCTCCCTCAGTATATAACCTATGAATGCTTAACTGATTACGAAGGGTAGGCAGAAGCTCGCTCTGTGTCAAGTTATGCTAGACTAACTATTAGGGAAAACTTGTGGTGCACCGAAGTAGGAGCAGCGATCACCTCCATGTCCGAACACATCCTTGCTGCCGATGGAGGACAACGCAATAAGACGCCCTTGGCGAGAATGAATGTTTCGTGCAAAAATTTTCGAGCTTAGGCACAGTTCGGCATGTATGCTTTGACAGCTAAATACGAGTTTAAAGGTACTGGCACCAAAAAGAAAAAAAAGAAATGGTGTAAAATCCCGCCGCACATTATTGGCAAGATTGCTCGTCTTTCGCTGGCCGATAAACTGCGGAAATATTCCTCAGGAGAGGTCATGCTCATGCATTTTTTTTCTGTGGACAGCATTCAGAGAACACAAACAGTATCGCGAAACTTGGATAAATCCGTCTGCACAATCACGTATTCGATCAATCAATTAGTCGATCATTGGGTTCGGTGACATTTGGGAAGTTTAGGTTAAAATCATTTTTTACGTTGCTTTCGGCAGTAACAATAAAGAATTAACGATTTTTATTCTTTGGAGAAAACCAATATCGGCATTAATTAAGGTTGAGAAATTCTCTTGCTGGCAGGGCAATATCGATAAGTCTTGGCGCGTGTTATCCTCCAATCCTGCAAGAGTTGTAAACGTGGCAATCAGCTAAAGCTTATGCTAATGACAACCCACTTTCACTTTTGCCGAGTAGAAAGAGAAGCGATAAAAAAGCACAGAAAGGTTAAGAAATAAGCTGGTGCCTTATTCACAAAAATGCTACAGGCTAGAATTGTTCATAAGGGAAGGTTGCAGCCAATCCGGATGTGGTGTATATTATTAGCAAAGGCAAACATCCAGTGGTGACGAATACAAACCCCAGATTACTATTGTGCTCGAAAAGAAGGGAATGTTGGAAGTGAAAATAGGACGAGAGAGCAAAGGAGAGCCAGAGAGAAACCGAAAACCAACACAACACGGATGGGTCCCAATGCTGTTCATGCGTCTAAAAGTGTTCACAGCATGACCTCAATTTTCCAAGCGATCCCATTTTCATTCTTAAGCGCAGCAGAGACTTTACAGCCTATTGTGTGTACAGGTGCCTCTCTAGACCAGTTTCATGAATTCATTCGTTGACACTTTACCGAAGACTTGAGCAGAGGTGGATTCTAACCCAGGAACCTCACATGAAAGGCGACCGCCCTATCCCCTACGCTGACAGCAAACACGTTGCCGTTCTTCTGATGTTGGCATCTGTATATATATTATGTTCAGAAAATTGCGTTATAATTTCATTCAACTGCTACATTGCTCAATCGCACGAAAGCTTGATGATACTAGAGTTGGTTGTGTCTAGAAACGCAACGTAGATGGATATTATTGCGATTCCCAATTTGCTCATATGTCGGAGCTTGAAAATTTCTGTCGGAGCTTGTAACAGCTTGGAAATTTTAATGTGGCTATTGCAAAAAAAAAACAGCTCTGCAAACTATTAACTGTACCAACCTGCTGACGTATGCTGTATTATGCTTGTTACTGCCATGCAAAGTAATTATTCAAAACAAGTTCTTCGATCATGAAGATTCTTTTCATAAATAATCATGCATCAGCTCGCACCTTGCATTACGCACAACGTAAAATCCGGTCGTTACGGCTGAAACTTTTCCAACCCCCTTATTTCTGCAAACAAAAACACATATGTCGACATGAGAGAACACACTATACAGGGTTAAAACATCTTCCTGTGGGATCCACAAGAACGCTGCATATGAGATGTATATGGTGCACGTAAACATCCTGCATACGGGCTCCTTCTAGGGTGTACCAACAGATGTAGAATAAAACGCACATTCAGTACGCTTACGGGTACAGATCTATTTATTATCTTTTTCTCCTTTTCTTACGTTTCTGGCACATAGCTTTATTATGGGTTTTATAAGTAGATATGGGTGTCAAATAAGCACAATAGAAGGTGTAAACACGAAAAACATTCTTTTAATACCCTTAAGAGAGCAAGAAAGTTTTGGTGCGCACGTTGTAATGGAATGTCAATGTATCCATCTAGTCAGGACCATACGAAACAGCCACCTTACAGGACACGCTGGGATTTAAAGCTTATGGGGGCGTTACCTGGTCAGCGGTCGAGATAAGCCAGAAACGCTTCGAGTATTTGTGAGAAAAAAAATGCACAAAAGGGACGGAGCTGAGGTGGGTATGTAACTTTACAAAACAGAGAATAATGTTTTATTGAGAACAGAGAACAAATAGAGATAGGAAAATGCGAGGATGCAATATATTTATTCAAATCTGGTTAGCCGAATTAAGTTAAATGACCGTTTGTCACCGCTCTGTTTCGAACGGGATGCGATTAGAAAGCATCATCATCAATCGTGCGTTGTCGTAACGGAGTGCTTTAATATCACAGTTTTTCGCTGCATCATTTATTTACTTCTACGCTCTGGAACAGCACGCATCGACGGTATGCATTAAAGCGTTGAAAATTTGGCTTGTCTACCACGGTTCCGCGGAGACATGGCGCATGCCCAGTGAGCCTGACGTATCACGCATTGCGGTAACGCACCACGTATCTCGCAAAGCTAAAACACTCTAATACGATTATGCTGCCATTGCATGGTAAGTAACCCTGCTTTGTACCCCGGCTTCAAAACTATATTTGGTAAGAAAGGTCAACGCAGGCGCTAGTGAAGACCGGGTGGTAAACACCAATCCACACTATCTTTCTACGGCGTACGTCAGCGCACTGTCAAAAATTAAATTGTAGGGTTGAACGCTCTAAAACCAAAATATGATTATGAGGCACGCCGTAGTGGAGGACTCCGGGTTAATTTGGGCCACCTTGGGTTCATTAACCCTTACTCAATGCAGGGTACACGGGCGTTTTCGGGCTTTTGCCTTCATCGAAATGTGGCCACCACGGCCGGAATTTGATCCCGCGCCTTCGCGCTTAGCATCGCTACGGAAAAGCCACCACGCCACCATGGCGGGTGAGTGAATTGTCCAGTTTTAGGAACTTAAAGGTCAGCGATTCAACTGAAGCAATCCACGAGTAACTTCACGCTGGTTCTAGTAGTAACGAATTCTATGCGCATTTATTGTGTTGTTCAGACACTAACAAGATGGCTGGTCGGGCTTGTTGGTTGAAGTTTATAATAGAAAAAGTTTCGAGTGCAGGAGCACACACAGAAAGGAGGAACAAATCGGACAGGAGTTGTGAGCGAAGTGGTGTCCTGTTCCTTCTTATGGTTCCCTTTTGTTTATGCGCTCTGGCGCTTAAACCTCTGTCTGTTATCGAGACAATGCCGCAGTAAAGTGCTTCCGATCTTCCGATTAACCGCTACATCACACAAAATGACGGTGACATTACCGTGCACCAAAACAGTTCTCATTCAGGGTTTATATTTTCTTGTACTGTAAGCGGGAGAAAAAGAAAGAAATGCTTCTGGAACCCGTAAAAGCCATACGCATGAAGTACAACGCTCATTGTTTCGATTGCACGATAGGCTATTTGATCTCTTGAGGCTAGAAATTTCCGTTTTGAGAATACAACGCGCTTCATCGATAAACCACCATGCCTGTGGTGTACGGGTGCATCTGCTGGTATTTGAAAATTCTTAAAGCAATCCTGTAGATTTGTACTTCTCGAAGCCATAATGCATCGTTGTTGGTCGACCATGCAGTCAGGCGACCTTCAGGTATACAGTGATTACCTACACTTGTACCAATGCGCTGTGACGTCTAATGAGGATCCAGATAGGTAACGCGCTCTAAATGTAGGCCATGTCCTGGAATTTGGGACATTGACACCACTACCACCACCTGTCGGCGGCGGGCACGGTACAGTGACGTAATTCAACGGTAAGCGCCATTTAAAAATTGACTTCAAATAACGATTTTTTTTTTTTTACAGTAAGCTCGGTCAACTTAAAAAAATCTCTTGATTGATCTACTATATGCCAAGTGTGGTTATACTGCGGCAATGTTCCTGGGTTGGACGGCCACATTTTAGAGCGCAGCTCATAGGCGCCTGTTCCTCCGGCGAGCGTCAGCGTCCTACCTCGTAACCGGGCGAACGAGCACAGCAAAAGATGAGAGCGAACGTAGATTGCAGCGAGGGATGAAAAAAGTGGCGAGGTCGAAGAGTCGCGAGGAGAAAAGCGGAGGAGGGTATGCGAAAGCGTGAGAAGTAAAGGGTAGTGCGACGATGATGGCTACGGGAGAGTAGCGCCCATCGTCAGGGAGATCTTTCGGCGGCGGCTGCTGTGAATCGCACCCTCACGTCAGCGAGGCAGTCGCGCCACACTTCGCTCCGTTTGCAACGTGCAGCACGAGGCAGATTGTCCGCGCCATTCAATATATCACGAAATGAAAACACATGTTCAGCTGGATTCAAATTTGTCATTAGGGAATATCGTATAATCGTCGGTGATTTTTTATATCATTGAAATCTCTGTACTGCCTGTTTAGAATTTTGTATCAGAGAAAGGCGCTTTCATCCGCACAATTTGGTGAAGTTGCGGGATCACTACGACTCCCTTTACGTACGCATGAAGTATGGCTTAATTATGCTAAGCCTATGAGGTTCCAGACCCACTTTTGTAAGGGAGTAGTGCAGTGCAGTGCAGTGAAGGTTGCTTACGGGAGCATTAACCTCTTATAAGAACATGAGACGCCCCAAAGCAGAAGGACTATAGTAGAGCTTTTACGTAATGTAGACTTTTTTGGAAAGTGGAAAACAGTGGGCAGCCTATATCTCGAAAATAACGCGGGGCAAAAAACTAGTTTCTAGCGACATTCGCTTTCTTGAAAAATTCGCGTCTACTACGAGGGTAAATAAGAGTAATCCTCTTTCGAAAGACGGGGCAAGCTTTGCGAAAACTCTTCTTTTCGTAAAGGAAAAATAAAAGATCAACCAAGTGTCGCCGCTATATAGACGACAAAGTCGGCATACATGGTGATTCGGATGATTTGATGATTAAATGTCGATTTACATGTTCACTATTCACTCATTTCTTATCTTATTCGTATCGTATTTCAGGCGCAATTACGTCGATCTAGTCGTCCTTAGCGTTGACATTTGATTCATCCTCTCCTTTTGACCAAGAGGCCAGTTGGGCAGTTGCGATAGGGCAGTCTATGGTGCAATTTGGCTAATGTTCGTCTATCTTGGCGCTAATTGCGCCAATAGCATTAGTTTTAGCTACTCAGCTTTGGGAATGTCAACGCCCTGAAGAAGGAGGAGCAAGAGGAAGGGGGAAGATAACAGCAGGACCCTCCGAAGCGGGGCGCCTCGCTGAGAGGTGGCAAGCCGCCCTCCTCAGCGAGGCACCCGAGGACCAGGAGTGGGCCGTCCAGCGGGCCAGGGCCATTGCCGCGGATCTCGAAAGATTTTTCTCCGGCGATGGACCCCTCGCAGCCTAGCCCCGGGCACCAACAGCCTTAACCGCTGGACAAATAAAGTTTATTCCTATCCTATCCTAGCTACTCAGTGACTAATTCTCACTTCTTGGGGCACCGATGAACTTGCTTTCCAAACACCATCGCGTCGCGCAAGCCCTGTAAGTCCGAGCGAATGCTCTCAATTTTCCGAAGTGTGCGGTAGGGCGGCTTTGCCTCATCATGTCTCTATCAACGGCGGTGCATCCTTTACAGGCGTAAAGTGCAATGTGGTTTAGGTGAGGTGAGACTTTGCTCCTAAATGTACACTGTAAGATTTTGTATTCTTTTGATAGCACATGCCTTTAGCTTTCATAAAATATGTAACACACAGGTATGCGCAACTTTCAATATGCGATGAAGGTGTCATGATGACAGTGGGAGGACGTTTCAGAAGTGATTACCAGAGTCAGCCGACAGGGTGACGACGACGGAATGATCACACTGGTACAACGACGAATGTGTGACCACGATGACGTGACAACACTGGCATGAGAGGAATCGGATGACGTAGCAGGACCGCCGATGATGAAATGACCACGATGGCATCACCACGACGGTGTGCCACTGAATGCATGAGGACTGTGTGACGACGATGACGTGACGACGACATGAGGAGACTTCAAATATGAGGCTGGAATGACGGCAATTAAACGACCACGAAGGCATCACTATCAGGAGCACACACCTACTGGTCCAGTGCTATTATACAATTTTGGCCATTGGGTCGGCGTAGGAGGGGCGACGACGTCGGCATGACCAGAGTCACATGATGAAGCTGAAATTAAGGCGATAGCCCAAGCTTGTAGATAACGTGGGCCAGTGGGTTGACGTAAGTGGCTAGTTATATAGATAGATAGATAGAAAGACTCAAAATTATCTGAAGTCGGCAAAGAATGCTGACCACAATAAAAGTGATATGTCATCGGTTGAGATTTTCTGCATTTAAGCAGCCCAGCGACATCTAATATCACATGAAGGTTAAAAAGACGGCAGATGCCACACCCTGCTCGAATCGATGTTCAAGCAGTGTGAGGGGAGCCTACCAAGTTAACGAAACGACCATGATAGCACCAAGACGTAGGTGGCTGTTTCCTGACCTACGTGACGCGCATTTCATGTCATTCATGTCATGAGTCCTCAGGAGCCTTTTAGCTATGCATAGGAGACCTAAAGGCAAAGGCTTTAGTCATGCTCCTATGACTTCGACTACCAAGTTAACGAAACGACCATGATAGCACCAAGAAGTAGGCGGCTGTTTCCTGACCTACGTGACGCGCATGTCATGTCATTCATGTCATGAGTCCTCAGGAGCCTTTTAGCTATGCATAGGAGACCTAAAGGTAAAGGCCTTAGTCATGGTCCTATGACTTCGACTATATATATCAACCTTTAGCCTTTCTCTTCACTTAGTACCACATCCCAACCCATTTCAGTGGTTTTTGAGTTTTAATATTTTTTAGCTGCGCCATTGTCATTTTTGATGAGTCATGCTCATGAACATGACTTCTACCATCATCCATTAGTGTTTCCTTCACTTAGTACCCACGTCTCAACCAATTTTAGTGGTTTTTGAGTGTTAATCATTTTTCGCTGAGTTATTGTCATTTTTGCTCAGTCATGCTCATCACTATGACTTCTACTATCATCCTTCAGTGTTTCGTTCACTTAGTGCCTATGTCCGAACCCATTCTAGTTACATTTAATGAAACGACCATGACAGCACCATGACATAGGCGGCTGTTTCATGACCTACATGACACACATGTCACGATATTCATGTCATGACGTCATACCCTCTTACCATAGTATGCCAATTTTGGTAAATACCAAGTTAACAGTACGACCACGAGAGCACCAAGACGTAGGCGGCTAGATAGATAGATAGATAGATAGATAGATAGATAGATAGATAGATAGATAGATAGATAGATAGATAGATAGATAGATAGATAGATAGATACTGTAAAAGTGGCAAATGTTCGTTAAGGAATGCTTCGCATTTAAAAACGAGAACCATGTTCACGATTCTTCCTAATCGCGATTATTCCACACCACTTTCCAAAGTCTTACGCCATGTGAATTTTCATGCATATTGTCGGTGAAACTCCCTTACCGTTAATTTATTCCTTGGCTACTTGTCTCGTTTGCTAGTTTGTTAGTTTGCGAATGGCTACGACGCTCTACAGTCCGTTTTATTTCTTGAAGTTGTTCATAGATACGAGATCATAGAGATCATAGGTACGCCCGTCCCGTGTGATGTCAGCTAAGAAAACATTGTCGTCGAAAAAAATGACTCCGTCGGTGGCTGTGAAAGCGTGCATGCGCATTTATCAATCATCACCGAACACAATGACTACATTTTACGAATAGACTCATAAGCCGTGCCCCTTCTGAATTAACAAGGCCCTGTAGACAATAATAAAAAGCAACAAGGCCTCTAACATTGATTAGTGCATAGCGATGTGTCGTTGTACATACAAAACTCATTTGTAACCCGTGTTCCCACTTCAGAAAAGTGCTTCTCGAGTTATAGCATCCCACACAATATTAGCGATTATTTATTTAGAACACTGTACGTCGTCATCGTTTACAATTTGACAACATGCATATGGCCTCCCTTAGGCCATTAAACAGATAATGAAAGACTCATCTTACCAAACGTCTCCCTGCGCTCGCCACTTAGCACTGTAGAGAACGCGTCGTGCTGAAATTGTTTACTGCCTAGGGTAACTTAATTACAGTCGCACTGTACTACAGTTTAAAGGTACCTCAGTTTGGAATATGCTCGATAGTAACGAAACACTATTAAGAAGTTTGCATGCTTTCCTTAAAAACTAAAGCAATCACTCATTGACAGTACCTAACACTGCGCTTCCACGGACTTTTTCCTAATCTCTGAAGATATTCTCGATGACTTAAGAAGAAAATTGCTAGGAAGATATCTTCCGTACTTATTTTTACTTATTTCGACCTAATTACTTATTTCAGCTGTTTTTGTTTTATGTAATTGCGCAGTGAAAATAGCTGCTACTGTAGCGGAGTATTTCCTTAGTAACAATTGGCAGGGACATTTTGACAACTTCAAAATTGTACAGCTTACTGATGTTAGATAAACTTTCAAACTTTCAAAGGAGGTGATTGTTGTGTTTTTTTCTGTAGCATGCAAGAACTCCACACAAAATGTGTGTTTCTGCTGTGTCAGGTACCGCTACAAATAATATGCAAATAAAACAAATTGTGCATAGTAAAACACTAGCAATAGTCTTCTCATTCCCTGCACAGAAAAAAAATATTTTTGTATTTTTGCCGCCAATAAAGTAAATTTTGCATCCGCGCTGTTACACTCGGGGCGTTCGCATGGCTCTACATAGATGGTCTATTTTTTTTCAGCAACCAGCGGCATTGGGTCACCGCAGTGTTTCCTTGATTTTGTTTTATAGCATGACTTTTTTCCTTATGATAAGTAAGTTTGGACATGGTTAAGCGTGCTGCTCGCCCATTCAGTTTAGTTTTCTACCTAAATGGAGTCGTGAATATTTACACTAGCGTGCTTTCGATAAGAGTCTTTTGATTCGTTTTAAAGGTCACTTTTTGCAGTTCGCAATTAGCTACAAACGGCGAATTAATTTTAATTGTTTAACCTTTGATAATTAGAATTTAAATTAGCCAGTATTAGTTAATGAAGGTGGTAAACTGTTGGACAGAGTTTCGTCCGCCGGTTTGCGAATGTACTAGTGCTGTGCAAACTCCAGAGGGTTGAACAAGAAATGCACTTGCACACCGAAAGGGAGGGCCACAATAGGTCGTCTTCACTTTTCTCAAGCGGGAATACAAGTCCATACTAATAACAGAAAGGGAAGCGCATGCGTCCACCGAGGCTTCTGTCCGTATACCTTCCACATATACACCGACAACATATTTGACGGGTGCTCCGGAGGAGTTCGATGCAGTCCAAAAGATACAGCTTTCCCCCTGAAGATTCACAGCTTAGTTTTCAGGGCGATGAGCAGAGGTTGAAGTCGCGGGCCGCATCGGTAAAGGAGAGCAACGACGCGAGAAACGGGAAGTACTGCCTGCGCGGAAGTTTGGCGGAGATGGTGAACGACGTGAATAAGTCGGGTAAGAGCGACGATGGTTTGGTCCAGGAGCAGAAAAGCCATCCCGTTCAAAATCGTCATAGCCACGCCTTTCGTCTTGCTGGCGACGTCGCCAAAGCCTTGAAATATGGCCGCGGATGCCGCAATAGAAGCAGACCGGCCGTGGAGGGCGCCGGGCATTGTAAGACTGAGGCGATGCGCTCAGAGCGAGAGGACTCCGCGAGCCCTGCACTGCCGGCGGCTGTTGATGTGGTTGCTGGACGGGTGGTACAATAGCGGCCATCTGAGCGTAAGTTGGTGTTGGCATGGGATGCGGGCTCGGGACTTGCGCGCACGTCATGGAAGCCAGTTCTTCCCTCACAATATTGCGTAGACTACCACCAACAGGTGTTGTACGTGCCTCGATAGGCCATGGCGAAGCTTGGGCATGAAGTTCAGCACGAATGATAGAGCGGATCAGTTCACGTAGCTCGCTTTCGTTGGTGGTCCGGAGAACAGGCTTGTCAGGTTGCAAGCGTATGGTCTGAAGTTCATCGAGACGCTGACACATACTTATCATATCGGCAACGGTGGTGGGGTTCTGAACCATGAGAGCATAGAAAGCCGCCGGCCCGATGCCTTTGAGCAGGTGGCGCATACGGTCAGTCCCCGCCATTGAGTTATTGATGCGGCTGCAGAGGATGAGGACGTCTTCTATGTAGGAAGTGTAGGACTCGCCGGTGTGCTGAACACGATCAGCAAGCTGCTGCTTTGCGATATCTGAGCGGACAGAAGGGTTCGCAAAAATCTGCCATAGTTGACGTGTAAACGAGGTCCATGTGGGGAAATATATCGCATGGTTAAAGAACCAAGTCTTTGCGACACCCGTGGGATAGAATGCGACGTGGGTAAGTTTGGAAGAATCATCTCAACGTTTTACGGCACTCACGTGGTTGAACTATTCCAGCCATTCCTCAACGTCGTCTCCGCGGAGTTCAGCGTACACCGGGGGGTCTTTTTGAGGGGTGGTGGCCGTCCAAGCAGGGATAGCAGCCGGGGTTGCTACGGGTCCTACCACGTGGGCTGCTGATCTTGCGACATCGCCAACTGCTGTTGATACAGACGGTGACCCGAACAGAGCTCCAGGGAGGTGTTCTAGGTGAAGTTAGGCAATGACCGGTAGAGTGAGAGGACTGAAGGACCGGACAGCAGTCTCCACCACTTGTGAAACAACGGTTATGTCGCAAGTCTCTTCTTTATTGGCCCAAGCCAAAGCCCCACAACGATGGTGTGAAGTCGTGATTGTTGTATTTAGAATACCGAGGAATGATGCATCCGATGCCTGAACATCATCTTCTTTATTTAGTGTCCCCGCGCCACCATCCTCATCTTCTTTCCTATACAACATTTTCCCGGTCAAAAAAAAAAAAAAAAAAAAAAAACTATCGCTTGCGTAACGCATAGTCCCTGAACTTCAATGGAGTTCTTTTAACTCGTGCGCTCTTCCGTGGGGGTTGGCCGGTCATTCTGTCCTGCAGTGAAGACGGCTGAGTACTTGAGTCACTGCTGGCTTGTGCTGCTATTTCTTGCCGTGACGTAGATGGACAGTCAGCATGTTGTTCACTCACAGGAAATGCACTACCTTGAAGAGACTCGTCAGGTAGTGGTAGAGTCCATTCTAGAATACCAGGTCGATTGCCTGTGAACTTCTCCGCAGCTTCAGGGTGCATCGCTTGAAATTTGGAAGCGTTCCACACTCGACCGTCATCCAAAAGAAATGAAGCTGGCCCTCGTTGCTCAATAATCTGCTTCGGTTTCGAAAAGCGCGAAGATATTTTCCCGTGAACTGACGACTTTCTCACGCGGACGTATACTCGCCGACGGCAAAGTGTCTTGTCCGGGCTCCGCGACGGCAGTCTGTGTAAAGTTTGGAAGATGCTTGGTTTTGTCTGACACGTTGGCGCAGCCATTTCATCGCTTGTGCTGGATTTTCGTGAAATGAAGAATCCGGTAATCCAACAATGCTTAAGCGTGTTCGTGGCAGTCGTCCGTGCAGCAAAACGGCGGGTGCAACTCCCGTTGTGGCGTGAGGTGTGCAGCGGTAGACCCCCAAATAGTCTGTCACGGCGACACGGATATCACGCCGCTCGTATACTGCCATCTGGACAACAGATTTGAGGACTCTGTTGAACCTTTCTACAAGCCCGTTTGCTTGCGGGTGATAAACAGAAGAAAAGCAATGGCGTATGCCACGTTCCTGAAGGAATTCTTCAAATTCAGCCGAGCTGAACTGCGGTCCGTGGTCGGAAACTATTTCACTCGGGTAGCCTTCACGAGAAAACACTTGTAGCAGAAAGTTCTTGACTGTCGCCGTAGAAACTTGTCTTGAAAAGAAAACTTCTGGCCATTTGCTGTGATAATCAATAAGCGTCACTGCATAACGGCATTTGATGGGAGCTTGCTCAAATGGGCCAATAATATCAATGGCAATCTTCTCCCAAGGGTTGTCAGGAAAAGCTACTGGTTGCATAGGTGCTACGGTTGGCCGTGCTGATTTGTCACATGACTGGCAAACAACACATGTTTTAACCAGTTGTTCCACGTGGTTATCCATTCGAGGCCACCAGTACAACTCTCGCAAACGGCTTTTCGTACGACTGATCCCCGGGTGTGATTCGTGTGCGACTTCCATCAAACGACGAGTAAGGGTACCTGGAACTACGATCCTGTCACCACGGTAAAGCAAGTCGTGTACAATGGATAGTTCTGCACGTACATGAAAATATGGCATTAGCTCCGCTTCCAGAGATTTTTTATCCGGCCAAGAGGACAAAACAAAGTCCATGACTTTTGCGATTGTACTGTCAGATGCACTCTCCGCTTGTAATTCTGCAATGGTTAACATCGGAGAAAGAAGGCAAACAAACTCATCTTCGGCAACCTCATTGGTTTCTCCTTGCAAAGGCAGTCGAGAGAGCGCATCAGCCACCACATTATCGCTTCCCTTACGGTACTCTACGGTGTAGTTGTAACAAAGAAGTCGCGCTGACCAACGTGAAATTCGCAATGGCCGATGTCCAACACCTTTGGTTGACAGCAAGGTGACAAGAGCACTGTGGTCGGTTCGCAAGACAAAGGGGCGACCCCAAAGGTACACGTGCCAATGTTCACAGGCCCAAACACATGCTAAGGCTTCACGTTCGCCTGCAGAGTACTTCCTCTCTTGTGGGCTCAAGGTACGGGAGGCAAAGGCAACCGTCTGTAGAATTCCCTTGTTATCTTGTTGCAGCACAGCGCCCAGTCCATACCCGGAGGCATCGGTCGTGACGATGGCGGGTAGGTTCGGGTCAAAGAAATGTAGAACCTTGCAAGTTGTCAGCAGTGATTTCAAACGAACGAAACTCTCTTCGGCAGCTGGCGTCCAAGCAAATGGCTCGTTGCCTCGAAGCAATGCCCGTAAAGGTTCCACAACATCCGAAAAATGGGGAACGAACTTGGAATAAAATCCCGCCAGACCAAGCAGGGAACGAAGTTCATTGATGTTTGAAGGCGCCGGAGCTTCTTTCATCGCTTGGATAGATGACGCTAGTGGAAAGAGTCCTTTGCCGTTCACAACATGTCCCAGAAACGTTAGTTCCGTGACGTCGAAAACGCACTTCTGGTTGAGTTTCAGGCCCGCTTTAGAAAGTCGTTGCAAAACGATGCGAAGATTTGAAAGATGGTCTTCTCGAGAACGACCATATACGATGTCGTCGTCGATGTAGAAAAGTACACCTTTGCACCCTTTCAGTATGAGATGCATCATCTTTTGAAATGCTGATGGGGCTGAAGCCAAACCGAAACATACTCTCTTAAAACGAAAAAGCCCGTCGTGCGTGATGAAGGTAGTCAGATCACGACTCTCAGGATCGAGCTCTAGTTGATGGTAGGCAGACGCCAAATCCAGTTTCGAGAATCGCTTGGCGCCAGCTAAGCTGTGCAGCAGCTCGTCTGTCTGTGGTAGTGGAAAGCTGTCAACAATTATAGCTTTATTGGGCTCTCGCAGATCAACACACATTCGTATTGAACCATCCTTCTTGCGAACAACCACTATAGGAGAAACCCACTGAGAGGCGTCAACGCGCTCGATTATGTCTTGGGCTTCAAGTTTCTGCAATTCAGCCGACACTTGTTCCCGAAGGGTAAACGGCAGCCGTCGTAGCTTGCTGGCAACGGGTGGCACGGAATCACGAACCTTAACTTTGTGTTTGAATCCTTTGGCAAGTCCGAGCTGTTTGTCAAAGAGGTGTTCATACTCTGAACGTAGCTCAGCTGGTAATGTAGGAGTGCTGGAGGCTAATGCAAGGCACTGAAGCGATTTACCTTCAATATTCATCTGTAGTGCCGCAATGGCGTCTAAGCCCAGTACAGTGGTACCTTCAGATACCACATACAGAAGAATACAAGCAGTTCTGTCTTGGAACGCAGCTGAAGCGACAAAACATCCTCGAACTCTTATCTTGGACTTGGAGTAGTCGAAAAGCTGCACTGAGGTAGGTTTCAAAGGGTAAGAGCTTGCAAAAAACTGGTGATAGAGTTCTTCAGTCAGGATAGTGACAGAAGATCCCGTATCAACTAGAAACGAGATAGGGTGACCTTCCACAGCGACGGATGCGTAAATGCCATGCTTGTTTCCATTGACAACACAAACTGTTTTTCCGCTACTCTGGGAGCTAGCGTCGTCGTCGTCATCAACTTGTCGAACTTCAGCTGAATATCCAGACGACCTACACATAAAATCTAAGTGGCCAATCTTCTCGCAGCGACGACATCTGCGCTTGCGGGCCTTACATGCAGGACTGTTTGCAAGATGATCAGTCGCTCCACAACGATAGCAAGCTCGAAGGTTCGTGGCACCTTGTACGGGATGCTCAGATGCTTTGGCTTTGCACTTATTACAAGTTGTGCGTTCATTTGGTTGTTCACAAGACCGAGAAGAGCTTTGCGCGGTTTTAACGTGATGAACTGAAGCCTCGTCGCAAAATTCCTTAGCATGACTCACGGCTTCTTCGTACTGATTAGCAATTGTTATAGCTCGTGAGAGCGTCAGTGATGAGCCCTCAAAAAGTAACCGCTCACGTAAATGATGATTCGTCGTTTTCGAGACAAACTGATCTCGTAGCATCTCATCAGCGAGGCTTCCGAAATTACAGTCAGCAATGAGGATTTGTAAAGCAGAGACGTATTCTTCCGCTGTCTCACCTGCATGCTGAGCACGGCGACTGAAACGTTGTCGAGCCACGATGACGTTGACTGAACGCTTGAAATGATCCGAAAGCAGGGCGATTGCAGAGTCATATGCGTCATTCGTCGACCCGGTGTCACCTGTGCTCGAAGGACTAGTAGCGGGAGCAGAGCCAGACTGCAAGTCCGCTGGCTTCAGTGTAGAGAAGATCCGCTGCCCCTCCATACCAAGGCACGTGAGCAGGATAGCTTTTCGGCGTTCGGCTGGAAGCTCTGAAGCTCCAGAAGCCACCATGTACGTCTGAAAGGCCTGCTTCCACTGGTCCCATGGGACAGCCGGATGACCAGGCGAAGGCAGGAAAGGCGGTGGCGGTTGCAATCCCGGAATGCTCATTGTGGTGATGCAGCAGGAATCACCAGGACTGTTGCACTTGCATGGGTTGAAATCTCGTCGCCAATATGTTGTATTTAGAATACCGAGGAATGATGCATCCGATGCCTGAACATCATCTTCTTTATTTAGTGTCCCCGCGCCACCATCCTCATCTTCTTTCCTATACAACAGTGATGATGAGTATGTGTACAGATGAGACGATGAAACGTAAATATAATGCTCGCAGTACTTATAGTAAACCGGGTACCTGACAGGTTGTTCGATTGTCTTCTCTTCTGCCGTGCTAATCCGGACTACTCGTGAACAGTGCAATACACGTCGAATTCCTTCGCAAACCTCGTGGTTCCTACGTCCTGCTTGACCATTTAGCGCACTGGCTCCGTAAGGACATTCACTTAAAACCTATTGCTGGAGGATTAAGGTCGATTTTTAACACGAAGCTTTGCTTGCCTACCATCCCGTGGTTTCACCTGGCTTGGTCGGTTGCTCGGTGTTCGGATGGTCTGGCGTTCGGTTATTGGTTCAGCTCTCGCCGACTAGATCCGTAGCTTTATTCTCACTCCTAAAGAAAAAAAAAACACGTGCGGCGGCCTAATTATAACCATGGCACCCCACAACAGAAGTCAAATGCTCTAACAATTAGGCCACAGTTACTTTTTTTTTCTCTTCACGAAAAAAAAAAAAAAGCTGATGTCCAGAATTCTTGGGTATGTTAGCGCTACTCAGAAGTTTCCGCTGAATTGTTTTCATTCAGCAACGGCTATGGGATAACGCTACTGAAAAGCATAAATTTCAGCGAGAAACAAGTAGACGAGGAGTCGGTGTATTATTATTACATTGCATTCGCTCAAACCACAAACATCTGCAATATTTTGAGATAAAAAGCGTGAATGACTGCCCCGCTACGTGACCCACCACTTCGACAAAGAAATAGTTGTGTAACTGTTACATTATGCGGGGTTCCTACTCTATATGCATGTTAAAAAGGCACTTATGTGTGTTGCCCTCTTTCGGGGAAGCTATAGCGATTTCGGCAACCGTGTTTAGCTTTGCTCGAAACAGTTTTTTCGTTAGCCTCTTGTTAGCCAGTCCAAGACACTTCGAAGTTGTTATGAAGTGGCCCCTCGCAATGTTTGCTAAACCTTCCTAAAGTGCCTCTAAGCTTCCTGATGTCATCAGTGAGGCAAAAAAAGTGAGGATATACACGGGCATTAGAAAATTCGATAGCTAGACCATCCGTGTTATGCACTACTCATCTCACAGCAATACCTGTTAGGCACTTTGCAACTGAATTTGCCTAGACGCAGGGGCCGTATTTTCGCGAAAAACGGGGGAAAATAAATAAAAAAAAGCTCATGGTGCAGTCTTCGGTGCTGTAACTCGGCAAAAATGTATATTAAAGGAATACGCGATACAGCGTAATGCTTTAGCAGGTCTTCGAGTTCCCCGTGTTTGTCAAATTTTCTCGGAAAGTATGTCTCTATAAATTCCTCGCTTTATCATGAACATCTACAATACCGCAAGTGTTTCGCAAAACACGCACCTCTGGTGTCAGCTCGTCCATACATTTTGTGGGTGGCTGCATTCGCTTGTAAGAGAAAAATGCCGAGCACTTTCACTCTCGTATCACGTCTTTGCAAGATTAAGCCACACCCAGGGACGATGCACCTGCCATTGTGCTAATTTTCGGATAAACGCGACTACCGGATGCGAAGTGTGCGTGTGCGTGCGCGCGTGTGTGTGTGTGTGTGTGGGGGGGGGTGTGTTTATGTATGTATGTATGTATGTATGTATGTATGTATGTATGTATGTATGTATGTATGTATGTATGTATGTATGTATGTATGTATGTATGTATGTATGTATGTATGTATGTATGTATGTATGTATGTATGTGGGTTTACAAGCGTCCGCGCGTGTGTGTGTGTACGTGCGAGTTCATCCGTCTGTCCGTCGGACACAGTGGCCAAGTTATCTACTACCTAGGGTGGTCGTTATGACATCGTGGTCGTTTCATCTTGTCACTCGAGCTTCGTCATTCGCCTCTCGTTGTGCAACGGTCGCTAAGCCTGTTACGGCTACCCAGGTTGTCTAATATCTCGTACCCCTTGGCCTATTCCTCGTGGCCATGATGCCGTCGGGGTCATTGCAACGTCGTTATTACAGGTTCGTCATCCAACTCTCGTCATGTCGTTGTCGTCGCCCCACTTTTATCACACAGCCGTCGTACATTTTTTTAATACCACCGTCGCGATGCCGCCGTTATGATTTCACCATCTTTGCGTGTTCGTGAGACAGTCGTCGTCATGCCGTTGCGGTCATTCTATCATCATCATTCTAATTACGTCATCCGCTTGGCTCTCATACCGTTTTCGTCACACCATCGTCGTCATACAGACTTCGTGATATAGTTGCGGTCGCGCCATCGTGATCATACTGTCGACGTCATCCCATTTTCCTCATGCCTTCGTCGTCACGTTGTCGTCCTTATGCCACGGCCATAATTTAGTAATCGTATTTTTATTACCATTATGGCGTCGCGATCATACAGCCTTCGTCAATCCATCGACGTCATTGCTTCTTCGCCGCACCATCGTCGTCACTGCATCATGGTAAAAAAAAAAAACAATAATCGCCATGCCGTGATGCTCATGGGCGACGATCGCAAGCGAGTGGCCGATAGAAAGTGGGCCGATACTGAAGACAGTGTATGTCCCATTTAGCCAAAGCAACGGAATTCTCATAATGACAAGTACAGATTCTGAATAAACGTGTCTTGGGCAATATGCTGTGTCGCTACGTTGCTTGAGTGCTAATTTCATCACCGTCGATCATCATCATGAGAAGGGTTCTGCCGGTGTTTCCTTTGATTCCTAGAAAGCGTCAGACGCCTTTGGCAACAGATCATGACTCTTGAGATATCAACTCAGCCAGAAATGTGAAACATCTATCGCTGTAGTAGAAGTTTACGGGTGTCAGATCTGTGTATTATTTGCATGCCTTTTCATTTTCTACCCCTTCCTTGAACTGTTCAAAAATTGAACCACTAAAAACTCACCCAACACTTGGTTATTTCTATTCCCGGAGAAGTGCATGACAGCACACCAAAAGCAACGCTGAAATCTCGCGATAGGCACAATGTTGCTTAGCTGCGCCACCGAGAAGGCGGAGATGTTTATCCGCCGCTGAGAAAGAGGCTTACTGATTCATCAATATGACAGTGTTGACGAAAGCTCCTTGAGATGCGTTGCCAGAAGTGGATGTGGCAGTGAAGAAAAACCTGTATGCTTTAGAAAATCCAGTGCATTCCCATGTCTCATGCTTGAAGTGTTCCGTAGAACGAAAACAATATGGTCATGAATTACCCCGATCAGAAGAGATATCGATGTACATCTTGGCTGAGAATCTGAGTAGCCCCTGATCCAAACACAAGCGATGACTCTGTTGCAAATCTTGTGAGGAAGCGGTTCGCAAGTAATGAAAAAAAATGCGTCTACGTTGCAAATTTCAGTGTGCTCCAATGCCTTCTCTTTAAGGCATTCGGCGCAAAGCAAGACCATGCGTATAAAAGGCTATGCTGGAATATTTTCGAGTCTCCGTGTAGCGAAGCTTGTATTAATTATCGAGGTTGGAACAATAGCTGATGATGCGCATGGGGTCGTCACCAGTAGCTGTTAGCTATTTGTGTCAGCAGGACGAAAGCGATGTATGATGCTTGTCGATGGAATAATGACTGATATGAATGACTACACGCATGAAAAATGGCACGATATGAAGAATGATACGCAGAGAAGTACGACACATATCCAAATACATTTTAGGCTTCTTTAGCCCTTTGTCCCAATGGCACATACACTTTCGCATCCCTTTACCCCTCCCCCGGTACAGGGTAGCCAACCGGAGATAACCTCTGGTTAACCTCCCTGTCTTTCCTTTACCTTTCTCTCGCTCTCTCGGGGATTGGTCGAGAGTAGGTAAATGTCCAGTGGCACATACATAATGATCCAAGAGCGGGATGGGCCACATATAAGATTTAAACGAAAATCGAAGATGCACTTTGAATATCATACATTACTCCATTAAAAGGTATATGCGTTTAGAAATACCTATAGGTCGACATTAAAAGTACTTTTATGTCGTGATATACTGTTCGAGTACGCAGAAGACAAGTGCGCTCATTGCCACTACCTTGTCAGTCAACTACTTTAAAGTTGATATTAATAGCCTATTCAGCGAGAAACGCACGTACCTAAGCCTCCTTCCCTTTCGCCCCCACCAACGGGCTAGGGGAACTGTAAAGGTAGGCGAATACTGTACGCTTTAGAAGGACGCGCTCATGAACATAACAATCTCAGATGTCGACGAGGAGTCAAAATAACCTTCTACGAGAAACATCTTCCGATATACTGTAGAACAAAGAAAGGGAGAAATCAACGAAGTAGAATTTGGAATTGGATATTTCCATGAACAAATTATAGAGCCTATATGGTGTCAAGGCTACCTAGAACACAGAGCTTGTTTTGCTTACGTGTTTTTTCTTGCTGACGTTTATAAAGGTCCGTTGCAATCGCTCCTAATCTTGGTTCTGTCTTTTCGGAAGACGTAAATTACCGCCTCGAGGGCGAGGTAGTCACTCGGGCGTCGCGCGCTTTCCGAATACCAAAAAGCTGACTTGAATTGCGAATGAGCCGGCCCGCGCTCAGACTGGTGGCGTAGATGCCATGTTTCTTTCTGTGTCCAAAGCCTGTTCCCAGATAGCGAAGGTTTCCCTCCCTTAAGAGCCTAGAGCTGCAACGAAGCGTGCACTCAAAGTCCCGATGAACCTTTTCACACGAATGCAAAGAACTCTTGTAGGAATCCGCTGCTGGCAAACACAATCTGTCCTCGCGTTGAGAGTGGGAGCTCTACATTGTGACGCGCGAGCCCAATTTATTGCAAAAACAAGCACGCGTGGCTGAAGCGCTGTTGTGCGATGTGGCATTGACTTTTCTTGGTTAACTATTGTATTGGTTACATTGGGTTATTAGCAGCATTGCTTTATGCTTCAGTCGAAGTACTTTGGAGGGAAAATACGCTCCTTGTATCTATAGGGCGCAGCGCTGTGACAAATGAATCCCTGAGTCACTCATCATGAGGGATCAATAGTGGTTGAACAATGAATACAGCAGGAGCCATCGTTCTAACACGAATAATTGCCTTTGTTAGGGAAGAAAGTTAGGAAGCGTCGATTCCAGTGACATTTCTTGTTCGACTGCTGATAAATTCGAAGCTCCATCTTTCTGTAAACTCCTTGCCTGTTTGAATCATCATAAGGGAGTCAGGTGCAAAGACGTAAGTTCTTTTTGGACTGCTTGGAGGGTGACTGAGTCAGCGGAAAAAGAGGATCATTTATTCCATGGCGCTAGAAAAAGATGTTGCAAATTGTGAAGGCGTGAGAACGATATCTCCAGGGCGTTGTTACTCTAGCACGATTCCATTGGCAGTCCTTTGTGAGGTATAACTACTAGAAAATATTCGGCGTAGTGTGCGAGCAGTCTGATCTGAAGAACTTCTGGCCGCTTGCACGTCTAGCATTTTTGATCTTGGTAAGGACTAAATATTGTATCATACTCTGCAGGTGGTGCCCCACAAGCACTGCTTGGTTTATTCAATGTTCGTCCAATGATAATCGTCATTCGCGCGTTCCCGCTTTGCTTTGCTTCTCTTTATTACAATAAGCTAAGACTATTCCATTTACAATATTGTGCTCAAAATTATCCTTTTAATGGCACGGTAGATTGCGAAGTATATTTATGGATTTATTTATTTAATTGTTCCTACTTCATGCCTTTTGCATAAGGCGTCACCAGCGATAAAGTAAGCTAGATTTGTGCAGCTTGTAAGATTAGAAGTCAGCGAAGAGCCGCAATACATTTGCGCACACTGCACCTACGAAGTAAAAGACGGGACATTCAGTTGTGCACTTGCAAGATGTCCGGCATGCCGGCTCAATATCTGCGGCTGTTGCTTAACTTGTTGTGTAGTACAGAAAATCGTTTAAGCTTTGAAGCTTTCAACTGTACATAATGCATGCAGACTTCGTCCAGCTTCCCTCTGTTATATATATATATATATATATTTATATATTATATTAATATTAATATATATAGTAAGCAAGCACAGCCCGTGACAGCAATACAACGTAGCGGAAGTTATCTGCAGTTCTTCATTAATATAAAGAATTATAAATACATGGCAATGAATGTGGATGAAAGAACAACTGACTGCAGGTGCGATACGTGGCCACGTCTTCGCAGTACGCGCGCGATGTTCTTACCAATTGAACTGACGCGGCGCCGTTTTCCCAGTCACTTTCTGGGAAATTTATCTACTAGAACCAACCTTGGAAGTTGTTACGATGGCGGCGGTCACGCCGCGCCTCTTTCAGAATGGTTCCCATGCCCGCCATCTTCTGTCTCATGTATGCAGAACAGCCACGTTTATTTACGTAGCGAATATATACTAAAGGAAAAGAGGGAAAGGGCAGGGGAAAAACAAAGGGAGAGAATGGCGCATGCGCGGTCCACACTTGCGCTTATCACGGGAAGCGCGTGCACTGTAACAGAAGTGTTAGCCAGCACCACCATCCACGGCCTCGGCGCGGGATGTGGGCATGCCTAGCGGGCACCTAGACATGCCCCTGCATCGATCAAAATTTTGAAGTGGTATTGAAGAAGTAACGACCAGTCATTCTTTTATACAGGAACCTAAATGCGCTAGTCCTACATTAGTGCAAAAGAATGCCTGTAGAAGCGCTTTTGTTCCCTTTGTAAGTAGAGGAAGCTCATTACCATGCCATTTGAAATCATTTTCAACATCCGAATCTGGTGGCTGGAATCTATAAAGAACGTTCAACTAAATATATTTTTCTTACTGTGGTGTTTTACCCTGCATTATTCATGTCTTTCAGATGTTTGCATTTCCATGGTTTTCCTTGCTTACTATTTACTCGGCGAACAAAATTCGGCGCGCAACTCGTTTGCACTGATTTTGCGTTCGAAAGCGCTCGGTATAAGCAAGCCAGGCTCTGAAGGCTGCTTAGGTATGCGAATCTAAGAATGCCATCCTGAGCGCAGCGTGATTTTCAACTTTTAAGTGTGAAGCATTTTAGGGGACCCGCTGTCGGCGTCCATCGTGATCACGCTCCGCGCATGTGCTCAACACAGGGTCATAACAAGTGCAAAATTGATCAAAGCCGGTTTAAAATAAACTAACATGATTCAGAATAATTTAAAAGACAGGAATAATCAAGCATTAGGCGCATTTATTAGCAGAAACGCTTTAAAATCGGTTTCGAAACACCAGACTTGTACCAGCGCAGCGCAACAGAGGGCGCCACCACCCCACAAGCGCTTGATTGCTCCTCCCTCCAGTGCTACTCCAGCATTGGCGCATCACTGCTTCGCACTTTCCCAGGTTTCACGTTAGTGGAGCTGCATTAGCGCTGGATTTAAACTACACAAGCGCTGGAATTGAGTAGAACTAGAGCTACATTAAGCGCTGGATTTGAACACGATTTGAGCTGAATTGGAACCTGCATTTTAGCTACATTCTGAAACTGCATGGAGTTGCCACAAATTGTCCGACCACAGCCGACGCCAATGGTTGCGCGCTGCAACCGTTTTGTGCAAGTTTGCACAACGCGCCATTTCGCTTCTCTTCGTCCATCTGCTAAGGACATTTTTTTTCCATAGAGCTTCTTCATTGTTGAAAAGAGTGCTGGCTGGAAAACGAAAGTCAACTTTCAAGTATTCAGTAAGCGCCAGATTGAAAACGAAAACCCTGAATTGTACCAATACAATGTGGTCACATGCGAAACAGCATAAAGATAGACAGCGAGACCTTATTACTTATGATGATATACGCACATCACCGAGAAATTGCAATTTGTATCTTTATTCATTGTAACAACCACGCCCTGTTTATGCGGTGATTTACACCAGTTAAAGACAACACTAACTAAAAAAAATGGGACATGTGAGACAAAGTTGTGGTTTCATACAATTTCTTGTGTTCTTTTAACTTGTTTTATTCAAGTAAAGAGTATTCAGGTACCAAAAGAGCAACCGTTACCCACGACCACTCCAGATTGACGACTGACGGGTGGCGTGAAAATTTCCTTGGTGGTGTTAGTGGATAGGTCAGCAAAGTTCTACATTTCGGCGTAAGAAAAGAGTGGTGCGCTCTAAGCTCGAACATACAAGTATCGTGCAATGTGACAAACTGACAAAGACAATACCCACACTGTTTGCCTCTCTCTTCTTTTGTAGTTATTTTAGGCATAGCGCCATTGACGAGGGACCTTATACCTAACAATTTTCGTTTGGTTATAAACAGATAAATGAGATGCGAAATTCGGGCAGGTTAACTGAAAGGCTGATATCCAACTTGCTACCCTGCACTGCGGGACGGGGTAAGGACACACGCAAACACGCAAACACGCACACACGCACACACTCACGCACTCACACTCGCGCGCGCACCACACCAGTGCTTGCTCACAATGTCAAACGTTCGGTGAAGTGCGATTCACAAAGCTAGCGATATTTTTTTCCCGTTCAGATGCTACAGCACTGAGAGAGCTGACCCGCTATTAAGGATAAACAGCCGTTTTTTTTTCACCAAGTTAGTAGATTTCCTTTGTTGTTTTTTTTGTGCACCAATATTCAACGTAAAAGCACCGCGCACCACTCCAACAATGGGAAAACATGCAGCCGCGAAAATAGATTGATATAATCACGCGAAGCCGGACAGTAGCAGGTATGCAGTTACGTTAGACCGACGAGAAAAGCTATCATTTCAGCTACTATCAACGCTAGTGACTCATTCGCTTTAATCAGTGGGCCTGAGAAGATGATTATACCCGCATTGTGTCTACAACTGGGCAAGCGAACTTTTTCTCTCATTTTGCCTTTTCCTTCTTTCTTTGAAACCCTCATCACTTTTCCACCATGCAGAGTAACCAACCGGTAGTCTGTCTGGTTAACTTACTTGCCCGAACTTGTTTTTTAGCATGAAAGTGTTTTATGCCCGCGTTTGCGAAGAACTTCAGTTACAAGATGTAACGGATGTGACCTTCGGCGCCAAGAGTAATATATACTTTGTTGACAGGAATGGCGCCACCATCTAGGAGCGACGAAGCGAAGTACTATATCGTGACACTAACGAGCGCCGACAGAGATCGCTACGGTAGTCACAGCGCAGCGGTGGCTCCAACGCGGTATAGCCTGGCGTTGGAACTTTCCTGCACATGGTTTGTCTTTCGCGTCGGATTAGCCTGTTGCACCACGTCGCCTACGTAGTGCAGCTTCAACAGGCCTATACTTATACGCCACCTACTGCTTCGCTTGCGATGGCAACAACTATGAAAACTGCTGCGCTAAGCGGCGCCGAAAGGCAACGGCGTTGACGGGCGAATCTCGCTTTGGTCCGGCGAGAGACATGCCATCGTGAAGCAGAACGCCTTCGCGCGTTCGCGGCGCACGCTGCGAGCTCTGCCACTCGCATTCCTGAAGCTGAGCGCGTCGCTAATCAACTGGCTGCTCAAGACACTGCCGAGTCGGACCAAAATGCTCGTACAGTCGCCGAAGCGACTTGGCAGCTGGACGCCGCTTGCCCATAGGACGCCGCGCGCCAAGCAAACCTGCAACACGGTCGCCTGCCCGCAAATCGTGCGCCTTTCGCCGCAGCGGACCGTGAGTTCACGAAGCAAACATGCGACAGGTTTTGTGAAGACACGTTTCACTTTCGTGTTCCACCAATTCCTATGAAAGAGAGATCAACCATACATTTCTTTTTCTCACCCTATCTTACCTTGGTGGTGTTATAAATTACATAGGAACTGTTGAAATCAAGAGAGAGATGTCGGACAAGGATTGGAGCCCAGATAATATAAATGTGCATCGCACAGTGTACAAAGGACGCAACGAGTGGCTCCATACAGGACGTGTCAATGACCGCGTAGACGCGTCAATGCTTAGCAACCCCGCGTGAGGACGCCGGAAATCATACATCGTAAAGCTCCTTGAAAGAAAACACTCCTCTTGATGCGCCCGCCTATTCTGACTTTTCTTTTTTATCAGACGACGCCAGGACGTCGGCTAGTAGCTCAAGAGTACAGAGAAATGACCCTTAGATAACACGTAATAAATTGCGCCGAAGAAGTAAAACATGGTTCGCAGACAATCACCAGACCAAGTCTATTCATTTGGTGGAGCGCGTGCCAGTTGTTAGTTAGTCCTTTTATGTTTCTTTTTAGAGGTATTCCATACGGAAGTTTAGATTACGTAACTGGGATTTGAAAAAAATGTATAGCAAAATAATATGAGAGGTTGGATCTTGTTTTCCTAACTTAAACCTTAGATGTGATATTTCTGTGGAGAACTTGAGATTTTACCATATCGATTCTTTTTAACGTGCACACAATTATAAGTTCACTGAACTTTTGTATCCTAAGCGTCGACGTTTGAACAATCCTACTTTAAGAGATTTTGTAAATATTAGACCATATTTTTTCCTTGATGCGCATAATTGGCATCGTAAACCGAAGAAAAATGACGCGTAGGGACTCGCTTTACACAAAAAATGTGGTTGATCCCTCTTATATAGGAATCGGTATAGAACACGAAAGTGAAACGTGTCTTCACAGAAGTAGTGTAATGTTTATTGCACATTGATATATAATGTCTATTGGTGTTTTGTGGCTAAAGCGCCCTTAGGCGTTGATGCACCCACGCTGACGCCTGGTGGCACGTCTCCTCCATCACGACTACCAACGTCGATGACCATGAGCAACCGTCGTGCATATGGAAGCTGCACTACGCTGCACACGCTAGCACAACGCGAAAGACGAAGCACGTAACTGACACACTAATACAACGCGCAAGACAAAGCACGTAACTGAATCGTCACCGAGTCAAATCAGCGCGTACAGCGCGTCGTAATTGCAGCCTCCGCGATCAACTTCAGAAACATTTTCAGAGCTAATTGCGGAGGCCACGCTCCGCTGTGCTGAGTACGGTGAACGCCACCTAGGTGGCGTTGGTAGTGCTTCTTGATGCCAGCGTCCCTTCGAATGCTGGCATCGAGGCGTCGTAGTGCTGAGACCACCGAAGCGTTCACTGTCGGTGCGCGTTAGTGTCATAATGCAGTACTTCTCTTTTCTGCTCGTAGGCGGCGGCACCGCCCCGAGCAAGAGCGCGGGTACACGGAGGAGTGTTAGATATATAAGGCGCGTCTGTGTAGCTCTCTGCAAATGCGTTTGTGGCGCAATGGGTTAAACGCTCGGCGATCTATCGTCGCGGACCGAGAGGTCGTGGGTTCGATTTCCAAATTTTGCATGTTTGTGGAACTTTTTCTTCTCGTTTCTTTCTTTGTATTATGTTCTATGACGTATTTCCGTGACGGAAATACGTCAGTGAAGTCTTGGTGGACCCCGGCATAAAACACTTTCGTGTTAAAACCACAAACTGCAGCAGCGGACACCAAAAACGGAAAAAAGAAGTGTTCAGTGGAAGGGCAGCCTTTCTATATGGGATTGTTAATTGCTCTGTGTTACAAGAAAACATCGCAGAAATCTCACCAAGTCAAACAGAGGCACAAGGGAGATACACTCGTCGCTGTATTTTTAGCAAACCAATCAATTCTATGGCCAATAGACAAGCTTTTGATGCTCATCACCGCAAGAAACATATTCTTCGTCTTAAATCTCTACCCTCTTTCTCTGTAACAAGTGAAGCGTTTTGCAGCCAGACAACAACCTAACGCGCCGACGTATTGTACCGTGTTATTGTTATATCTTTAACGGTAGTAGTTATGCTAATGAACAGAGACACGACCGGCATGTCATGACTCTATCTGTCCTCGTGATTAGATTACTTATTAGAATTTACTGATGTGCCTTTCCTACATCGCAATCTAGCCGACATGTGCTGAACATGTGGCGCGCACCTCCTGTGCGGCTCCTTGAATATTCATCCACGGCACCTGCGCCGTGCACAGAACAATCGGAAAATTCGCAGTTGCAGTGAAGGAGCTCTACATGACTTCGACGTGTTACTGGGATATTTCCAGTGGATTTACAGAGGGATCTTCTTTTTGCAAGGCACTAGCTGTCTTAAGTTCATATTTTTCTCAGTAACTTGGTCATTTGTTGCTGTAGATCAAATTCTGAGTCATTAGGAGCTTTATAAATTATTTATTTACCTAATACATACTGCGAACATGACGACCATGCAGGGAAGGCCAAAATAAACGAAACATATTACACGAAATATGTGAATGCAAAAAAGTTCCAAAGTGCCAATAAACGAAGCCAAGGAATTCTAGTCAACAATGGTGTGAGGTCAAAAAGAGTATTTTAAAGTGTTGGTTTGTGCAAAATAGGGGGTTAAAGCATTTTAATGATTGTGACAAGTTGGTCTCATAATGAGTGGATTTATATACTTTGATGGGTCGACTGCAAGTTTCTTACTGAGCAGTTGGGAAAGAAATCCCTGCAGTATTATTTTCTTCCATCATTCAAGCAACGGAATGTAATTAGTAGAGACCGGATTTTAGGCAAATGCCTGTTTTGTTCCTTGCACTCCTATCGCCCCATTTTGATATATGAGCATGAATTAGAGGTTAAGAAGGGCTTTTATAGTGTTTTTATGGGGGGCCTATAAATGCCTATTTTGGCGTTTCTGCCTAAATGCCAATAAATGCCTATTTTCAATATCGGCGCCTATATGAACACTATTTAGTCTCAAGTTTCGCTTTCGAGTGCAGTTAGAGACCATTATTCATGTTACCGGGCAACATTGACTGTTCGGAACTCTATGGGGTTCATCCTAGTCCTCTAGTTCAACCAACTTTCGGAAAACAACCTCTAGCAGCAGTGAAATGGGACGCGCCGCGGTTGGCGAATGCTGAAACCGCGAGAGCCGTCGGGGGAAAGGAGAGTAAAGAGCAAAAGAAGAAAGAAAAATGTGATGTGCACGCGGCTTTTGTTTTGTTTGTAATTTACTTTTTAAGGTGTTCACTGCCGTCGAGCGTTCCTTCTCAGCGTACAAGATCATTCTCAGTGACAAGAAGAAAAATTTTGAATCCAAAAATTTGGAGATGGTGGTAGTTTGCTATTGTTTCCACAATCTTCACAGTGATTCTTAGACTACGTTCCGCGTGCTCTCCAAACATATTTCTTCAAACACGTGCACTTCAAGTGGGCGGAAGTGTATTTGGCATTGTTGGGGCGTTTTGCCTGTACAATTCTGATAATGTCATTGTATAAGAGAAAATTGCCAGAGTTGTACCTAACAGTCCTCATGTAAGAACATGTTATTTTCTTAATAAACTGTAGTCTCTCTTGCATTTATTATTTGTCTGTTTTTGTTGTATCTTAATTTAATTGCGTCAGGCAGACATAAAGTAGCAATTTTTTAATCAGTATTCCCAGCTTTCAAGTATTCTTTTTCATGCTTGTTTCACTTTATGCAACGCTCGAGTACAGTGGCCATTGAACATGAATATGAGCAGTGTGCTTGTATTACACCAAATGATCGTCAATAGTCCAGCAGTTTTATGGGACAATTGCACAGCTATGTTCAACTGTTGGCACCTATGTGCCATCATAAACAATAGCATTTATTGTGTTCCTGTCGTAGATAAAGGTTGCGCACGTCTTCGTTTGAAATTATTTTAATTTATGCAAAAATTTATTGTCCCTATATTTACGACGTTGGGGGCCTAAAACGTTGCTTTGACTGCCTATTTTTGGCGCCAAAAACGCACTTTTTTAATGCCTAAAGATCCGGCCTCTAGTAATTAGCTATCACTAGCTCAATTAAAGAGTCAAAAGTCGAAATTTTTTGTCAACCAACAGGACAGCTAACCTGCCTTTTAATTCATTCAAGGCTGGTATGTTACAGTCAGTGTAAGGGTTGCCAGCGATACAGGCGAATACTCCAGCTTTGGTCTGATTAAGCAATAATAAGCCAACAGTTTACCATTATGCGGAGCTTTTCTGAGCTTGTATTTTAGCAAACGCGGTTTGTGAAGCGTGGAGGCACATATGTTTTAATATGAAGTTTGGAGGATAGGTTGCGAGACCGCGTAACACCTAAATACAATGTATTTGTAATTAGTAACTTTGTCAAGAGGGGAAGAGCCTAACATGTATATATAAGAGAGTGGTGCTTTTTTTACGAAATATAAGAAGCAACAACTTTATTTTACGTTGTAAGTCACAACACGTCTTTTTACATGTTTGCAGAAAATGTATGTCCCCCTACATTTGTGACTATTAACTTGGTCGTTTACATCTTGACTGATTGCACGTTTGTTTTCTGTCAACTTTCTTTGACTTTTATGTGACTATTCGATTGAAAAAGAAAGATAGGAATACCGTAAAAGTCCGAATTCTGGGAATGAGAAATTCCGTGAAGCATGGCGGGCAATGATTATCAGGGCAACGAAACAAAGATTTGCTAGCAGGAATGACTAATACGGCATGATAAAATGGTGAATAACGCAAATCAACACTGATCTAAAGGAGTTTTATTTATAAAAATACGTTAATAAAGCATCAGCGATGCACGTACGGGAAAGAAAATGAAGTAATCAATTCGTATCTAAAGGTGCTATAACAGTGGCTGCCAAACGAAGTCAGATTCTTAACGGCAAGGATAATTAGGAATCGGTGGTCGGTCTTTCAAAGGCACTCGGCTGTCTATGGCAGAGCGATGTTTTCTTTGGTTCTCTAAAGGAACTTTCGACTGACTGTTTATTTTCAGAACGATTTAAGCTAAGTGCTAGAGCCACGCGAAGACGGCGGTCCACTAATGGAGTGCTAGTACGTGAGCAGGCTTTGATTGTTTGAAGTCAGCCCACATTGCATTCAGACGCCGCGCGTGCCTCAGTAAAGTGCTTTACTTAAAGTTGCCTTGCAGAAGTTCGGCTGCATAGCTAGGCGAAACTTCTCCTTGTACTTTCAAAGAATGCAAGCTCGTTATTAAGCACGGAAAGAATCATAAGCCTCTCAAAGAGAACCTTTCGGCACGCAAGCGCACGCTGATAATATGCCTTTAAATTTCCGGTAATTTCGCATTTCTCTTTCTCAGCGGTCAAAAAATGCAAGTTTTGAAGTGTTCACGTTGTTAAGGGATTGTGTTATTATCACCAAAAGAATTGGCTTTGTCAGTGACTTCACTCACGATTCTTTACTTTCAGATTTCTGTAGCAGTGGTCATGTTGACAAAAAGTGTCCGTGGATCAATGTTCCACTTTACAACGTGAAACATTCTTTAGTGCATTCGCAAATGCATGCGGTGGGACAACAACTCTCGTCTACATAGCTGATTTCATTTTATTTCGCGCATTTTTCTCTACTTTCTAGCTAGAAGCGTTTCGGGTGCTATGCGGGAAAACAAGTAAGACGACTGTGATTCTCCGGGATTGATGCGTAACCGAGCTGGTCACTGCGCTTTTTTAACATCATATGCACCTGCGCTTGTGAACGCGGTCCGGTATGCTGTTCAAATAAGCATGACAACGATGTTTATTTCCCTAACAAGTTTCGGCTGGTGGGGGTGGTGGTGTCACGCTGAAAAGCGGGCCGATCCTGATGATAGTGCAGAAAGAGTCCAAGCTCAATGGCACATACCAGGGACAAAAAAGAAAGAAAGAAAGGGAGACAGAGAGAAATAGAGAAAAAGCCTGGCAGATCACACGCCCTGTGGGAATCGATGTTATGCGAAGCAGAGTGCGGGGAGCCGACCAAGTTAACGAAAGGACCATAAAAGCACCAAGACGTAGGCGGCTGTTTCATGACCTACATGACACGCATGTCATGACCTATCATTTATGTCCGAACCCATTCCAGGGGTTCTTGAGTGTTAATCATTTTTCGCTGAGCCTTTGTCATTTTTGCTGAGTCATGCTCGTGAATATGACTTTTATAATCATCCTTTAGTGTTTCCTTCACTTAGTGCCCACGTCCGAACCCATTCCACTGATTTTTAAAAGTTAATCACTTTTCGCTGAGTCATTGCCATGTTTGCTTAGACATGTTCATGACATCACATCTATCAACATCCTTTAGTGTTTCCTTTAATCAGTAACCACGTCTGAATCGATTTCAGAGGTTTTTGAGTGTTAATTTTTTTCGCTAAGTCATTGTCATGTTTGCTATGTCATGCTGGTTACTATGATTTCTACTATCATCCTTTATTGTTTCCTTCGCCTAGTACCCGCGTCCGAACCAATTTCAGTGGTTTTTGAGTGTTAATCATTTTTCACTGAGTCATTGTCATTTTTGCTGAGTCATGCTCGTGAATATGACTTCTATCATCATCGTTTAATATTTCCTTTATTTAGTACTCAGGTCCGAACCCATTCCAGTGGTTTCTTGGTGTTAATCCTTTTTCGCTGAGTCATTGTATTTTTGCAGAGTCATGCTCGTTACTATGACTTCTACCACTATCTTTCAGTGTTTATTCCCCTTAGTGCGCTCCATGTTAAAGCTATACATGGCACTTTTTCTCGGATTCCTGCGATGCAGTGTTCCTGTCTTGTCCAACACATGCAAGACTAATATCCTTGCACTACAGAGTGCACAAGCTCAAGCAATTCGGTCATGTCTTGGCTTCCCGAGATGTTCATCGACAGCTGCAACGATTGTCATTGCAAAGGAGCACCCGATCACCACCTATATATCGTCGGTGAGACGCTAAGAGCGTACATTCGACACATTTCACGGCTACCATCCCATCATTTAGCGGATTTGTCAGTGCGAGGACTACAGGCTACATTCGGTAGTATTATGACAACACATCATGCGTCAATACCATCTGGGTTCAAGCCTGCGAAACGCCCAACTTCGGCATTGTGGTGTCTCCGGCAAATTCACGTATGCCTCTCAGCTCCTGGGATTAGCAGAAAGGCAGACTTCTCAACACTAGCCCTGAAGCAATTGTCTCTGCTTGTCATCAGCGAGTATTATTTTGACCGCATACACATTTACAGGGACGGTTCCACCATTTCCAACAGCTCTACCGGAGCAGTAGTTGTTCCACCGAACGCTGTCACTTTGCAATTTAAATACTCGCACAATGCCACGTCTACAACAGCCGTACTTGCGGCTCCTCAAGGTGCACTCAATTACGTGCTCCAGCAGCCTCCAAATCGTTGGGCCATATTCAGCGATTCCAAAGCAGCCCTATACAAACTCTGCAGTTTTCCCTACGACAAGCGTTACACGAGCAGCTAGTGCACGAAATTAGGCACGCTCATCATCACGCGCTCGAAGTAGGACTCAACATTGTATTTCAATGGTTGCCGAGCTATTGCGGAATTGTCGGCAACGACAGCGCAGATGAAACAGCACGCTCGGCTCATCAAAAACATCAGCTGGTTCCTATACGACTCTCAAGAACGGATGCCGCACGGCAACTTCAATCGGTTGCTCTCCATATCACACTTCTGCGATGGAATTCACCGGGTTTCATCAACTCACGTTTGCACTCTCTTGACCCTAACTTGCGACTTCGCCTACGACCTCGACTCTCCCGTCGTGAAACAACTTTACTGTGTCGCATGTGGTTGGGTGTCGGATTTACCAACGCCTATTCGTTCTTAATAGGGATGACCAACAGTGCGGCGTGCAATTTGTGCGGGTGCGACGAGACTATCGAGCACCTTCTGTGTCACTGTCCATCTTTTGACACTCAACGACGTATTATCCAAGCTAAACTCAACCTGTTAGATAACAGAATGCTCTCGGGAGAAAAGATTCTTGGGCCATGGCCTATGCATTCTTGCATGCAAAAGGCCCCAAAAGCCGTTCTGAAGTTCGTGAAGAGTATGGATTGTACGAACGCTTGTGACAGTGGAGATTCTTCTGTGACTATCTCTGCGAATGACTGACTCTATTTTTCTTTCTTTTCTCACCTTATCTATTCTTCTCCTTTCCCCCTGCCCAAGTGTAGGGTAGCCAACCGGGCACGTCCTCGGTTAGCCTCCCTACCTTTCCCTCTTCGTTTCTCTCTCTCCCTTAGTATCCATGATCGAACCCATTTCAGTGGTTCTTGAGTGTTAATCAATTTCGCTGAGTAATTGTAATTTTTGCTGAGTCATGCTCGTTACTATGACTTCTGCCATTATCCTTTAATCTTTCCTTGACTTAGTACCCACGTCTGAATCGGTTTCAGGGGTTCTTGAGTGCTAATTTTTTTCGCTGAGTCATTGTCACTTTTGCTGAGTCATGCTCATGACTATGACTTCTAGCATTATCCTTTAGTGTTTCCTTCACTTAGAACCCATGTGCGAACGCATTACAGTTACATACCGCGTTAACGAAACGACCATGAGAGCACCAAGACGTAGGCGGCTTTTTCCTTGCCTACATGACACACATGTAATAATATTCATGTCATGACCTATCATTTGTGTTCGTCATACACTCTTGTCATACTATGTCAATTTTGGTACCTACCAAGTAAACGAAACGGCGATGAGAGCACAAAGACGTAGGTGGCTACATAGAGAGATAGATAGATAGATAGATAGATAGATAGATAGATAGATAGATAGATAGATAGATAGATAGATAGATAGATAGATAGATAGATAGATACTGTCAAAGTGGCAAATGTTCGCAAGGAAATGCTTGGCATTTAAACAAAGAAAGAAATCACGTGTGAACTTGTGTCTGAACTTTGTGTGCCCTATTTCTGAGTGGACTTTCAGTATAGCGAGGTATTAGTGCACTTATGTGACTGGACTTTGTGTTATTGTGATTGGGAGTTGACATATAATTTTAATGCTTGTAGGTTCATTCTTTTTTTTTCTTTCATACCTTATGTGAAAAGGAGTAGCCAGCGCCAATTAAAGGCGCCAACATCTCCTAAATACCATATAATAATAAAAAAAGAAATCACGTGCGGCGCACACCCGCATTAGATATGCTACCCGGTTGGTCACGGATCACGTGACACGCGTGCGACCAATCGGGTTCGTTTCGTGTGTCGTGAGGAGGGAAACGGAATGAAAGCGAGTTGGCGCGCGCTCCTCTGGGCGTCCCTTGCCTCAGATCTGTTTCGCCGAACACATTTGAAGGCCACACGTGGTGCGCTCTGCAAAGGAGCAAGCTGCGTTTGATGAACGCCGGCGTGAACTCGCTCGGGAAAGGGCTCGTCGTCGACGTGCTATTCTAGTGTGATGGCTTCCGTAGCCGAGGCTTGCCGTCAGCGAAGAGCCGACGATCTCGAGGGGAGGGCCGAAGCCGAGGCCCACCGTCAGCGACGATCAGAGACTCCCGAGGAGACGGCTGCCGAACATTACCCTGACGCAGGTCAGATACACACATGACAAGCTTCGCTTAGCCCCATTTTCTTGACAGGGGAAGGACTGGTGATTTTTTTTTTGTTGTTGTAGTGACGTGCTTGTGCAAAGTGGAACGGGAGAAAGATATGCAGATAATTGTTTTTGTAGCGTTAGCTACACTCGCCTAGCCAAGCCCGTTTCGCGTGGCACATCAAGAGCCGTGCTGCGCATGCGCAAGGATCAGTGATGTCACACGGCTTGCGCACCACCGGAGCCACCGGAGCCGGCACCTCTCGCGCACTCCGCCGCCGCCGCGCGCGACTCGCCGCCGCCGGTCTGCGCATTCCAGAGGAGTGACGTCGTAGCCGTGGTAGACGCACTGGCGCCGGCGCGCGCTCGCTCGCTGTGCAGTCGCCGTCTGACACTGCGCTGGAGCCGCTGCGCTTCTGACTGGAGTTTGCCAGTGTGGTATAGCCATGGAGAAGGAGAGCGCAAATGCTGCTCAACAGCGCAGAAGAACGGAGAAGCTTGACTAATCGGATCCCGAAGTAGTTGCCTGGCAATTAGCGGTTGAGCGTAGGAGGAATGAATACATGCGCCACATAATACGTATACCGCGTGTGTGTCATTGGAGCAGCAGTAAGCATGACAATCAAGCTAATCATTTACAATCTAGGCAACCAGGAAAGCTAAGAATAATCAGCTGAACCTTTGCTAACGCTACGTATATCCTGGCATAGCCGAGCTAAGCCACGGCAACTTTTTTTTATTTTTCAGGCTTTCTTTTTTTAGCTGCTGTCAATTTTTCTTGCAGCATAAGAGTTCTCACAAAAGAGCGAGAAAATATTACGAAATGAAACTCAGGAACGTGTGTTAGCAATCAATGCCTCAAAGCTGAATCAGGGAAGCTACTGATGCTTCCGCATTAACGTCGTCCACGTCGCGTTCTTTCCAGTCATCGGAAGCACACAATAATTTTTTACATTTAGGCTCCACTGTTATGCGGCTGCTGCCTTCAGGAATCGAACACTGTACCCCGTATCTGGAGCCATAGCCACACTGTAAAGAAATGTTACAGTACGTGACGGAAATATCTTGGCAGCTCTGTTTCAGGCGTTTCCCCGTCAGAATGACGCCAAGCTGTAATTTCTAAGGCGTACACCACGATCGACGTACTGCACATGGCAGCCAATCGTTTTGCGTTAGTATTACGAGTAATTTTTTTTTCGTGTGGCATTTGTGACTCCCCCCTTCTCTTCTTGTTCACTGCGATAGAAACGTCTTGTCGGAATGATGCCGATGGCTTGAAAAAACAATAAACACATGACCGTTAACGTCATGGCTGGTTTTTACAGCGCTGCAGCAGCACCGTGACAGATCAAAGAGAGGGAGTTGCTAGGCCTTTTTAGACCTGTTTTTAGTGCGTCATAATCGGTCTCTAGTTTAGCACAGAATGCAGGCATGTTTTCCGCAGCTGAGGCGACGCAAGAATCACTATATAGTTCTTGGACGAGGCCAATGGTAGGGAAGCAGGAGGTTGATTCATTGATCGACTTATTATGAATTGAAAATGTTGGCAACAAGCACAATATGCGAACGGCTTCTCCACAGCTACAAATTATGAAATGAATGAAGGGTGATGATTTCTGAAGAGAAAAGAAATAAATTAGTGTTTTATTCGGCGGAGCCAACTTAGTACACTTACGAGAAGGCCTGCCTCATTGTGTTAGCCACTTCGCGGTTGGGGCAACGGTGAAGTCTAATGGAAGGATTTGCTGACCTAAGAATTTGATGTACATGCTGACTGCACTCATTTGTTTTAATTTTTTGTTTGTGTGTGTGCTATTCTCACCCCTGTAAACACTTCAGTTATGTTTGTTTTGCATTGTTTGTTAACCCACTCCCATGTTTAATGCGTTCACTGGCCCTGAGGGTATTGCAAATATATAAATAAGCTTTCTTTTAGACATTAAGAATGCTTACAGCTACTCATTGTTCATGAGAGGGACGACCGGTACTTCGTTCTCGAAATGAATTCTCTCTATACGTAGTGGTCGCAGACGATATAATTAAAAAGCCCCTCACCAGGCCTCACTCCAAATTTCAGTTATACACTGCTAACTGTAGGAAGCCGTCTATAAGGAGCGTTTTGCAAGGAGGATTTTTTCAACATTGGAATATTATTAAGGAAGATTGGAGAAATCGAAATGTCGCACTGCCACGCTGACAGGAGGCGCGCTTCATTGCCAACATAGACACGCTCTCCTGCTTTGACTAGCGTCTTCAAGCGGCATTTTTTTTTTACTGTCTTCGCCCAAACCAGCGCCAAGGGACTGCATCAAGCCTACGTCATGAGCCCCGTCTCTCTCTCTCTCTTTTGCCTTCCTTCTTTTGTGGCGCGGCGCACTCGCCAGGGCGGTATGGTGCCTTCAGCATTGGATGATTTACGAGGTCACAGCCCGTAATGGGTGACGCTGTACGCAGGTAGTGTTACGTACCGGGATTTGTGCATGTGACTATGGTTCTCTGGTTGGAAGCAGGGCTTGCTCGAGAAGGGGGGGGGGGGGGCGGGTACTTTATCGAAATTTAATTTGTTTGGGGCCGTGCATGGATTTCAATGCATTCCAGAGAGGATTGGCCACCACCTGAAGTACGTTCCGTGCTTGTCTGTTTGTAACGTTCAAACCAAGTGAGGGGCCCTTTAATACGTCCATAACTTACAGTATAACCCTGCAAAGGTTCTACTGACATTATTATTGGCGCGCATTGACGTGCCTTTTAGAATGAAGTATACTTGTTTATGACATTTTGCCATACTTCGTTTCATTTTCCAGAGTCGTCATTTTCTAATATTTACTGATTCAATGCACAGTGTCTATACAGTGTATGATTGATTCATATGATGGTGCCTAACGTCCTTAGTTAACACTCGAGCTATGCGACAGGGCTTAGTGATAGGGCGTGTTTTTTTTTTGGAATAGCGCTGTTTTCTTAACATGTACATAAGAAACATGACCGTTTTTGCATTCCGTACAAAACGATATACCACCATCGCGATCGAGAATTGTGTGCCCATGACTTCATGCTTATTATCACAATGACATAGCAACTTAAGCGACACAGTGGCCTTTTACTCCTTTTCAATGTTGTCTTCGCAAGGGCAGCTTTAAGCTCTTAACGCCGGCCAGCTACCTTATGAGACAATTTCAGCATTCTAGAGTAAATGCGCAGTTCCGTAGAGTTTCAAAGAACGGCTGCCAACTTTGTGTTGACAGGGCAGCCACCTTTAACGGTTTATCCGAAAGGCGAATAACAAACGAAGCGAGAAGCATTTTCGTCTTTAGTCCTTTTCCGATCCCCAAGGGAACAAAGTGTTCCCGTCGGCATGCCACCGTGGTATATGCCTTTCGCCACTTCGTTTTTCTCGCCACAATTTCCCAGCCCGTCAACCAACACGACGACTTTGTTGACACTGTGGCGTTGGTACCCCTTTTGCGCGACGTCGAGGGGTTGTTTACGTAGTGCATTCAAGCGCTCACGAACGGATAAAGCGGGCTTTTGCTGAATGTCCCTACTCCATCTTTCTTCGCAGGTCTACACTTTTTTCTAGAATTCAAGATTTCAAGTTCTAAAAGAAGCCCCAAGAAGCGTGACACTTCACGTATTCGCTCGAGCTTAACACATTCTGTCAGACAAGCCGCATACTGTGATGTATGAAGACATGAAAGCTAAAGGGAGCCATAGAGCTCTCGTCACCGAGACTGGACGCCGGCTGCACTGCTGAATGCGTTGTCGCTGTGGCTACCTTTAAACTACGTAGATAGCGTGTTCTGCCCAGGCTTGCCAACAGTAAAGGAACCGTCCTGATCGAGCGGGTCGTAACGCGACAATAAAATCGTGTTGCATAATCAGACTTTTGTTAGGGGCTGGAGTTGAACATATATATCTCCTTCAGGTTTAGCGTGAAAGAATCTTTGTCTTTAAGTGGGAATAAATGCATGAAATTCTGCTGGTGTATCGTACTACGAATTCAGCAGCTGTGAATTCTATAGGCGTCAGCAAGAATGCCAGCGCAAAGAAAATAAAATCAATGGTCATTCAAAGAACTAGGGATCGCAATGAAGACAGCTTCGGCACAATTAATTTTGAGTTGGCATCGACTGAAGAGGTTGGATCAAACTTATTTCAAGGATATGCCTGGAGCTTGACTTTTAGTGATGAGAAGTATTTAATATAAAGTTCTGGCGGTTTTCATGCCTCAGGCTTGCGATTCTGCACTGACAAAGGGGAACAGGCAGATATAAAACTGTTAGAGAAGGGATTGAAGTGACATGCAATTCTGAATTGAATACGAGTACATCTGATGTGGCCAATGCAGAATATACATTTGTATTGCACTTACGTACGCCTGCACGAAATGTGCTTATACGAGGCATTTCAAAGAGCTAGCTTTCTTTGGCTCTTTACCCACTCAGTATTCTGTGCACATATATTTCTGCCTGGCCGTTTATGTCACCTTCAGGCTGATTTGGACACGTCCATATACCGGGTGTACGTGCTAAGCCTGAAGGTTATATTTGAGCCACAGCGCTCTGGCTGCCCGCTGCTTCGTGACGCAAGCAGATCGTTGCCTGGAGGAGCGCCGCCTTGCGCTCGCTGCAGCCTCTTTCCGTTTCCGAAATGAAAAAAAAAAACGTCCATGTGCTTGCGTTGAAGTGCACGTTAAAAAACCCCAGGTGGTCAAAATTAATCCGGAGCCCTCCACTACGGCATGCCTCATAATCAGAACTGGTTTTGGCACGTCTAAACGCCAGAAATAAGTATGCGTAACACCCGCCCCGCCCCCCCCCCTCTAGTTTCAGTTGACCCACCTGCAAATTTCAAATTGGCCCACCGCAACATTTCATGTTGGCCCACCCTCTAATTTAAGTTGGTCCACGCCCAAAAAACCCGACAAATAAGTATGCGTAACACCCCCCCCCCCCCCCATTTCAGTTGACCCACCTGCCAATTTCAAGTTGGCTCACGCCAACATTTCAAGGTGGCCCACCCTCTCAATTAAGTTGGTCCACGCCCAAATATCAGTTGGCCCACCTCTACTAAAGGCTTATCTTTGCATTTCTTATGAAGACCTGTCGTCCCATATGGATACATATGCCACAGGAAATGTATTTACCCTATGAATGTTCCCTATGTATACAGGGTGTCCCAGCTAAAAGTAGCCAATGTGTTAAAAACGACGGATTGTGCTACGAAGCTCAAACCAACTCAGTGGTGTTGAGGTTCGCGTGTCCTAGTCTGTGGTATTTTTTTTGTTTTGCAAGGTCAATTAGTATAAACTAATTGCATAATTTTTAAAAATATTATCTTCACCAAGAAAGTGCCAATACGAAAGTTGTAGATTACATTTAAAAATGACCGACTGAAGTGTTTCCAACTAAATACCATTGATTGAGCTTCTGGTAATTGCCTTCGAAGAAAACCCGCGAAATACAAAAGCAACCACGTGATCGCGCCACCATTTCAGCGTCCCCAGAAAACCGATAAGTGAAGGACATTGTTTACATGCGTTTTTCGAGACTCACTCGCGGGCCCTGTCGCGATCGGGCGCACAGAGCAAGCGGTGGCGATGAAGAAGTGTCGCGCTTCGACGTGACGTGGCATAAACATATCATTCGCTCCACTTGTGGGTGAAGGCCGAACACGCAAGGCAAGAAAAAAAAAAGAAGCTCGGGCTTGAGTAAATGTTGACCGCAGACCTGTTTAATCGGGAAGGAAAATGCAATTGTCATGTTCGTCTTTTCGTTCGCGATCATATCTTACTAGCGAGAGTTGTTGGCGTGTACCTTGCGGCCACCTGAAACGCCAAGCCCATCCCGGAACCGCTGTACAGATATGCGGATTTCGTTTCTTGATCGATTGTCTGGGAGCGCTGAAACAGTGGTACTATTAAAGTCCCTATATAGGGACTTTAGGTATTATCACGTGGTTGTTTTTGTATTTCGCGGGCTTTCTTTAAAGGCAAATACAAGACGCTCCATCAATATTACTTAGTTGTAAACACTGCAGTCGGCCATTATTAAATGTGATCTGCAACTTTCGTCTTGGCACTTTCTTGGTGAAGCCAATATTTAAAAAGTTAGGCAATTAGTTTATAGGAATTATTTGACTTTGCAAAACTAAAAAAAAATACCGCAGACTATAGGACACGCGATCCTCAACACCACTGCGAAGAGAAGAGAAGAGTAAAACTGTGAAGAGTAAAACTGTGAGAAGAGTAAAAATTAGCCCACCAATGCTGACTAGAGCTTTACATAAGTTAATGGGCCTGAAGATGTGCTTTTAAGGGACTCTGCAGTGCGTTATTCGTGTGAACTGCGCAAGTGTATGGAAATTAACATTTCTGTGACGGACGAGTTTCCCACGTGACATTTGGTTTGTTCGCAGCTGCCATGGGAGCATAAGGCACAACCGTGTCTTGTTTCACAGCGTAAGCTGCATGGGCTCATTCCAATAGCTGTTTCGGGTCGCGATGATGCCACCGCCGGCATCCCCCGCGTAACTGCTATCTCCGGAAACACGAAAAAAGTACTCGATTCCCGCCGGGATCGAACCCACGCCCGCTGCGTGGGAGTCGGATACTCTACCACTGAGCCACGTAAGCGCTTGCGATCGGGTCGCGGAGAATACCCATATATCAGGCAAGCACACAGCGGGAGACTACTCGAACCTCCGCCAGTATGGTGGTGCCATATAGGTAGTATGCCTGCAAACGCAGCTTCTGCAGGAGCAGACGACGATATGCGAATCAGACGAGGCGCGCAATCAACGCGCTCCCGAGCTGCCGAGCCTCCGCCAGTAGGCTGGCGCCATCTAGTTAAGATGCCTGCAAAGGCGGCGCACCCGACTTGTAAGTTGCAGTTCTACGGCTTGATCGGGCTCAGCAGACTGCTGTGCAGAAAGCATTACAAGCCGCAGCTCGCCATCGACGCCGGGCGGACAGTTCAGATCGTTCTCGTCAAAACGAGGCGAACAGACTGCCGCGAAGACCCTGTTGTGCGTGGTGCCCATATTGGAGCTACTCTTGAGCCGCTCCACCAGCTTACGCTGTCACTGTGCCGCGCAGGTCTGAGACATTTTTATAACACACACATACACACACACACGCATGCACAAATGAAGACGCACACACATGCACATGACACGCACACACCCATACACACAGAAGCACGCGCACACACACATACACGCACACACATCCATAAACACATGCACACACACAAACATGAACACACACATACAAACACACACACGCACACACACACACCCATAAACACACACACGCACGCATGCACGCGCACAAGCACACAAACGCACACACACGCACGCACGCGCACACGCACACACACACAAACACACACATACACACACTCGCACACACACGCACCCATAAACACACACACACCTATGAACACAAACACGCACGCATGGGCGCACACGCCCATAAATGCACACTACGCACACACACCCATAACCACACCCATCAACACACACACGCAAACACACAGACACGCCCGTGAACACACACAAACACAGAAACACACACGCACGCACATACAAGCACGCATGCACGAGCACAAGCCTACACACACGCACACACACACACACACCCATGAACACACACACGCAAACACATGCACACACACACGAACGCATGAACGCGCACAAGCACACACACGCACGCACGCACACAAACACCTATAAACAAACACACACACAAACACACGCACACACCCATAAACACACACACATACACACCCATGAACACACACACGCAAACACGCCCGCACAGACACACGCACGCATGAAGGCGCACAAGCATACACACACACACGCACAACTATAAACACACACAAGAACACGTGCACACACACACCCATAAACACACAGATATACACCCATGAACACACACACGCAAGCACATGTATGAACTCGCACAAGAATACGCACACACACGTGCGCGCGCACGCACATAGAAAGAAATGCAGACGTCTGTAACTTGCCAATAAAACCTCGACGCTTCTTATGCGCCGCATAAGTTTCCCATGTGTTTATGTGAAATTACTTGGTATGGTGCACGTCAGTTTTAAGTGGTGCTGAATCTGCAAGTTTCCCAGTGCTGAATGTCAAAACAAAAAGAAAATGGGGTCCACGGCTTCGAATAGCCCTCATCGACGTACACTCATTTAGAACTTGGTATACTAAAAAAAAAAAAAAAATCGGGTGAAGACCCCTCTACGTCAGTTACAGCATTTTAAGATACATTTGCAACTAATAAAATAAAATTACTTTATGTGAGGTATTTACGGGCTAAAGTTGTAGCACTAAAAATGTGAGTAAAGTACTGCATTAGAGAGAAAAAAATAAGCAGTCAATCTCAATATGCGTGATCGAAGAGCGACACGCAACTTGCCTTTCTTTTTCTTGGCATCGTGTACATGATGTCCTTCGATCTCGTTTTTTGATTGTGTATATTTCGCTGAGAAATGCCTTTTCGTCTGTGTGTGTTTATTGCTACCTTACTGCGGAGAGTTGCCGTTGGCACGTACGCTCACAAAAGATTCATGTCGGATAGAGTTTAATCAGATAGCAAAGAGAAGTTAGGACACTCCCAATGGGCTGCTCACATGCCAGTATGGAACTAGAATTTAAACAAAAATCTTTAAACGGGATATGTTCCTGTCTGAGTGTCGTTCTACCTTTAAACGGGGGCCATTGACCGAAGGGTCGTCTCTGCCCCTTCGTATTTTTGCATTTCCCCATCAGATTTTCAAATTTCAAACGTTTCACGTTGCCCCAGCCAAGGAAACTACTCAAACAACCGTTTCACTTTACAGTAGTTGTGAAATCTCATCCCGTGAGAGCGTGGGTGCCATTCATGAGGCTTCAAGCAAGCTTCCGTGTAAATTTTTTTCTTTGCTGCATGCTGGGAAGTGCGGTTTATTGCCTTCAAAATGCGCGCAGTTTACGGTTTGAAAGGTCGTCAACATTGGAATGCTTAACGACAGTGTTGCAGCCACGCTTTGCTTAGAACTCGCACAATGGTGTAGAAAACATTTATTGTCCTCTAGGGTGATTGAAGGAACCGGAAGAACCAGAAGCCCTAGAGCTTGCAGAATTTCTTTTTTTGAAAAGCTATACTACGATTTTTCGGTGTCACAGAGAATGCTACGCCGCTGTGAAAGAAACTTTTTTTATCAAGTACTTCTCGCAGGCGAGCCAAACAGCCAAATAACATTGTTCGCAGTGCACACTAACGACTGTCGTTATTTTAATCTCTGGATGAAGCAACTGTTCTTCCCTTTGTAATACTTGCGAGTCAAGTAAAGGTTATGCCAAATTTGCAAAAAAAATTACAACTGCTTCTCATACGACTGAATTTGCTTCTTGAAAGAGAGACGGTGAATTCAATCAGAAGCTGCAAACGCTTGCACGGCTGACGACCTGGCAAGCTATTGCAGTTGTTGGGTGACAAATATGTTTATTATTAATATTTTATATGAAAACAGATGCAATTCAAAGAGAGGTAAATAGGGAAGGAGCAGGCTCGCAACCGCCACCGGGAGGTACGCAAGTCTGGCTACTTTTATGAAGGAGGAGTTAGAAAAGAAAGTTGAAGATAAGAAGAAAGGAAGTAATGAAAGAGAAAGCAAGATGACAGGCCACAGCGACTAAAGTAAAGTTAGGCATAGAGTGAGCAAGTATAAACAGAACATACACGCATGGATAGAAAAACACATGCAGGTCGCACAAAATACAAAGTATTGTGAAAAAAAAATGCAAGAGCAAAATTACCAATAACAAATTTGTCCCTCGCAAGGTCTCTTATAAATGGGAAGCTAAGGCAATTTCTAGTAGAAAAGTCAGATGGATGCAAGCGTGGTTGCGTCGAGTAGCGCAGAAAAATACCATAGCTACGCAGTAACCACGCAAATACACAAATATAGCATGTAATTTACAAAGCCTGTTCTGACCCCCTGCTGTAATGGGGGGCGTCAGAACATGCGGGCGTTTACTTTACATGCGGCTTGCTGCCCACTACCGCATTTTCTTCTATAAGAGATGCGCTACCAAAGTTGACATCGTTGCCGCACATTTGTATTTGGTTGTACCAAGATAGCGATTAAAATAACCCTAAAATGAAGGAAGAAAGCAGCCGGAGACAGACACGAGTACTCTTAGGTTGGATTGGAGTTGATTGTAGAGATTTTTGTCTATATATATACATATACTTGTCTGCGAACACATGCGAGTAGAGATGTCCCTGCTGTACCATACATCGTTTTTTTTTTTCAGTCACGATGATATACTTGTTCGGTCTGAAAGAGGACGTGAACTCATAGACCGCCGCGCAATTTAGTTTGCTGACAGCGACGTGTGAACATCGCTAGGGGCATCGGTGCTCGTCAAGCCGACCTGGTGATGCCTCGCTACCGCTGCATCTCTTCAAATAGCATAAACATCGCACAAATAGCTGGCGAAGAAAGTAGTGAGATCATTGTCGCCGTACCTCTAGTGAACCATATAAATAAATGAATAAATTCTACATCTGCGCCACGCCACCAAGAGAACAGGCTGGCTTCAGGAAGGGATATTCTACGATGGATCATATCCATGTCATCAGTCAGGTTATCGAGAAATCTGTGGAGTACAATCAACCTCTCTGTATGGCCTTCATAGATTATGAAAAGGCATTTGATTCAGTAGAGATACCAGCAGTACATAGAGACATTGCGAAATCAAGGAGTACAAAAGGCATACGTGAATATATTCGAAAACATCTACAAAGATTACTCAGTTACCTTTGTTCTCCACAAGAAAAGTAGAAAGTTACGCATCAAGGAAGGGGTCAGGCAAGGAGACACAATCTATTCAATGTTATTCACTGCATGCTTAGAAGCATTCAAATTCTTAGACTCGGAAGGCTTAGGAGTGAGGATCAATGGCGAATGTCTCAGCAACCTCCGGTTTCCAGATGACATTGTCCTATTCAACAACAATGATGACGAATTAAAACAAATGATTGAGGACCTTAATTGAGAAAGTGTAAGAATTGGGTTGAAGATGAATATGCAGAAGACAAAGATAAAGTTCAATAGCCTGGCAAGGGAACAAGAATTCAGGATCGCCAGTCAGCCTCTATAGAGTCTGTAAAAGAGTACGTTTATCTAGGTCAATTACTCACAGGAGACCCTGATCATGAGAAAGAAATTCACAGAAGAATAGAATTGGGTTGGAGTGGATACGGTAGGCATAGCCAAATCCTGACTGGGAGCTTACCACTGTCGTTGAAAAGAAAAGTGTACAATCATTGCATTCTACCGGTGCTAACATATGGGGCAGAAGGTTAACAAAGAAGCTCGAGGGCAAGTTAAGGACCACACAAATACCGATGGAGCGAAATTTTTTAAGCCTAACGTTAAGAGACAGGAAGAGAGCGGTGTGGATCAGATAGCAAACGGGGATAGCCGATATTCTAGATGACATCAAGAGGAAAAAATGCAGCTGGACAGGCCACGTGATGCGTAACCATTGGACCATTAGAGTTACAGTATGGTTACCAAGAGAAGGGAAGCGCAGTCGAGGACGGCAGAAAACTGGGTGCCATGAAGAAGTTAGTAAATTTGCAGGCGCAATTTGGAATCAGCTAGCGCGACAGGGGTTTTCCGCAGGGAGAGGCCTTCGTCCTGCAGTGGACACAAATATAGGCTGATGATGATGATGATCGATGATGATGATAAATTTAGACCGTCTCTGCGACCGTCTATATCGACTCCAAGCGCACCTTTTGGTGTACTTGAAACAAGTGGTATTTCTCCCTCTGTCTTTATGTCATTTGGGTCATCGATCCCCTTCCCCCAGTGTAGGGTAGCAAAGCGGGCGTGCGTCTGGTTATTTTGCCTTTATTTTCTTTCTTGTTCTTTCTATCTTTCTTTAGGCGCGCAAACTTTAACGCGCTCGTCTTCCACTTTAAAGCATTCGTCACCGCATTTCTCCCTCGAAATCATTGACGCCTCAGTGCTATCGTGCAATTTAGGTGATCAGTATATACTCCGTTGTTTCTTGGTTAATAAAAAAAAATTCTTCTGGAGGATGGCATTTCTAAAAACAGAAATGTATGCTGTGGCGTTACTTCGCCTATACGACCGAAAAGAACCCACTATTTCCAACGAATAACTTAAATAGTGGGGCCAATAGATTCAATGGTTTGAATGCAATGAACCTATAAAACGTTTGTAATTTTTTAACATTTCCTGCATCCGCACCTTCAAGTATAGATGCGAAGTCAGAAGCGTATTTTTCACCGATGAGACATGGAAGGAAAGGAACCAACGACAGCCTCCGCTTCCTAAGTCCAAAGTAAGCTGAAGTCGCTCAAGATTATGTTACAGAAAGCGTGGAAGCACTTACTTCTTTATGACTGCATGGTTCAAAAAGCGCTACGGACGGGAAAGCGCAAAACGTTTGCTGCGTACCGACGTCAAGCTCACAGCCTTATACTCAATGCCGGAGAAATAGGGGACTTAGCCACGGTGTTTTCTTAAAGATTTTCAGAAAGACAAAAAAAAAAAAAGGCCCTCAGGGAGAAAAGCTTTTCTCATGACCAGCTAGTCTGGACAGAGGCAGCGCGCAGATTGAGTCCTTTTTTTCTCTGTGTTATTCCTTTTATATATTTCTTGGCATAGTGGAGGCTTTGGGAGTTCCTCTAAAGACTATACGGGACATTCGTGTTTCGCCCTGCCATTGTCAAAGCAGTTGGAAAACGGAAGTGAAAAGGGGAACAGGACCTAGCAAATGGCTTCCGTACGCGTCAAATTTTACGCCGACACGCACGGCGTAGCCGAGAAAGACCGGAGCTGCCATTGAAGCGCACAGAAAATTTTGCAGTTGCCTCCAGCCTCCGCAGCTTTGCCTCCATCCTATGAAGAGACACTTTTTCCCTCTCTTCACCCGGAAGTGAGAACTTGTTTCTCGCCGGCAATTTGATGAACACTGTCCTAGGAGTAGCTTCTTGAATTGCCTGATATTTTTTCCGACAAAAGGCATTTCCTCCTCGCTAGTGATGTCCCTCAAAAAGTAGCACTGTTTTTACAAGATGCGTTGCTTTCCCCGTGGATGTATCAAAACGTCTTACGGCATAACAAAGAGCAATGAAACGTGATAGTCTGCAACAGTATTTCACAAATTCACACGAGAAAGCGGGTATCGAGCGCCTTCCCCCAGCCCACAGACATTATGCAGTGAAATTAATGTGATACTAATAAGGTAATCTGCTCGCTAGATCTGCTTCTCTAGAAAGCTACAAGTAAAAAAAATCTAATGTTCTCCAGCTTCCCAAATGGGCATTAACCCGCTGATGTAGTTCTTACCTGAAACGAGGGGCTACACGAGTTCAAATTCCAAGACCTGCCAAGCGTAGGACTAATTAACATGACGATAATAATAATAATAATAATAATAATAATAATAATAATAATAATAATATCTTTATTTCCAACAGATTGAGGGAGACAGGGAAGAAAAGCTGCAAGTGCAGCTTGAAGAAACACCCAGCCCCCTGAATTATAACCTGAAGAGTAATACGCGTTGGCTTGCAATAATAAGTTCTCTAAGCCACTGCTACAGTGCATACGGAAGGACTGCATGTTTTCATTTGGGCATCTACATATGCCGATGGAAAAGCTGCTCGAACAATACAAACAAGAGTTATGTGCGAAGCGAAAACGAAGTTCTCATGGACGCATTGCGCGCTGACTTGTTGATGATGGTAAAGTTCCCTGGTTTTCTCGCTGCAGCCATAATCACGGGAATATTTCAACGCTTTTTGTTTGGCACATATTGTTCGATGAGCGTTGGGCGTGTTTTGCCTTTCGTCGACTCGTCCCCTTCATGCTTTTCTATATTTAAGTTTATGGATACTTGGTTGGGCGATATCATCACCGGCAGCCTTGTTCCTAAGGTTTGACATACGCGATAGTCGGTATATTTCACAACATTTGATCATTACTGTCGGCTAACCTCCAGCACTGCTGCCAACAACAATTAACACTTCCAACCTCCTGGAACTTTCTTGTGCTTCTGCCTACTGTATAAAGCGGCTTGTAAGAAAATGAGGAAAATTCGTCGACATATTCTTGCAGCACAGATACTACTCACCAATAGTAAAACTCCCATAGACGAGTGTAATACCAAAAAGTTAACGTACGCACGCACGGATACACACAAACACGCACGCACGCACGCACGCACGCACGCTTGATTGCTTTTGACGTTCTGAATTCTAGCAGATATCGTGACGCGGTTGAACGGCTTTCATGGCACCTACGCACTATCTGCGGAGTGATGACATCATAGTAGCGTTTGGAAGCGCAAGCATAGAGAAAGAAATTCAGCAAGAGCGGACACTTCCATAGAGCCCAGCGGCCGAATTGACTGCAGCGCACCAGGCAGCTGATGTGAAAACCTGTACCACACTTCCGTTTTCGGTATCGGGCGCGCGCGTTTTGAACGCTAGCTGACAGGCGCGGTACGCCGGCTGCGCCTTTTTTTTCTCTACCGCGCGCTGTGTTTGTGCGGAATCGGTTTATTATTACGTAAAAATGATTGCTAACGACCTTTTCAAGCCCCATCTAATCAGTGCCACATGCAATTTCGCAACGTAGACGCAAGACACCTTGGGAAATGAGGAAATGTTTATTTTTCTGTATATAAATGCTCGTTCCGGGATTTCTGTCCCTCAAAAGCAGCCCAAAAAGTTACGAAATTACTTTTCAGTAATGTCTGGCGTCAGAGAAAGCGGCACAAACTTCTCCTAGAAAGATGCACTACACTACGCACCACGGCCTAGTTGGTTCTCGCTAAATGCGTCACAGTACCCTGTGCGGCCACTGCGCCTCAACAGTACCGAAATAAGTTACAATAATCCCCTAGGAAGCGTCGGAAACATGTCCCAGCACGATTCATTAACTTACAATAACTTGCGCCAGGACGACCGAGGTGTATTTCGCTAACTGCGTCATAAGTCTCGCTCCCGTGCCGTAAGCCTAATTGCGTCGTAGACTGTGAAACAAAACTTCTCACCCTGCCATAGTCCAATAGTGCAGTGGTGCCATGTCCCAGTGCAGAAAGAACGCAAGAATACGCCGGGAGCCCAAGAAACCAGGCTACATAAAAAAAAAGGAGACAGACGGGTGAAGGTAAATATACATGGTAGCGAAGCTTCCATAGAAACCCATACGTTCAAAACATGGCGGTTCATCGGTGGTTCATGGGGCTTAGCGCCATCTGTGTGAGGAGAGAACAATGCCGGCGAAAGAATGTGACGTCATATTCGTTAAAAACGGAAGTGACGTCATTTTGTTCTGAAAGGCGCGAAATGTGTTTTCGGAGGCCTGCCATTAGAGCAGTATATATTCCAATGCCCCGCCCATGGTGTAAGAAGATGGGTGCTCCGACGGCGCCCGCGCTGGGGCGAGAGAGTGGCCACTTCGTGTGACCGGAAGTGAGCGCCGCCGCTAGGGGCAGCACGTGTTCAGGAGGCCTTGGAGCAGCGGCACAAGAGTGGATAATTTACGACCTCCGTCAGCATTTAAACACCCATACCTAAATATATGCAATTTTTCGTTATTCAGACGCCAAATATTTAGCAGATAGAAGGTTTCATACCACTTACTGTCAAAATATTGTCATTTCCAACACGAGAGAGACGCATCGTCTGCTCGAGCAGACGGCGCGCTGCACTTACCGCTGCTCGCCGCATTGGAGTCACTCGGAATGTCGGCAGAAATATAAAGGGACGTTCCTCCAACCAAATAGAGTCGTTTTAAGCAGGCGAACGACATATATTCATCGAAATAAAGCACCTCTGCCGCGCGTGCCCATAAAAGCGCCAGCAAAGCGAGCATAAAAATGTGGCCCCCAGAACTGGTGCTTCCCCTTGCGGCAGCGGTGTGCGTAGAGTCACACTAAGTGGCCGCGCCTCGCGCCGCCGTCGGATCACCTACCTTCTTACACCATGGCCCCGCCATTCGACTTGATGGGTGTTCCGAGCTTTCAGCGCGGAAAGCGATGCAGGAAAAGCTCAGCCGTACGGGTGTCGAAATCGCATCGGTGCACAGAACATACTTTCTTTGGAGGGCGACGAACGCTTTGGTCGTCGAGTGCTCCGGCTTTCGTCGGACGCCAAACCCGTCGGCAGCGCTGTCCCACGAAAACAACTAAAGTAAACAATTAACTTGCGGTAGCAACTCACTACTTTTGACTGAAAAGTTTAGGTTGGGTCGACAAGCAAAGCAAAACAACATGTGAGAGGGGCGTATTTTAACAGGTGAACTTTACAGGCGCGCCTTTCTGCCCACTTCAAGAGCTGCATTGCATTGCTACTAATAGCGGCATCAACGTCCGCCGCTATCAATGGGCGCTCTGACGGTGGGCGCTGAAAAAAGGTATTTATTGATAATGATCAAGTAAAATCGAGTTGTTCTTTTCTCGCCATGCGTATATAAAATTAATTAGAAAATTTATTTTTGTTGAATGAATGTAACTGTGCCCTGCTTTAATTACAAAACGTTTTCTTCTTTCCCGATGTTTGTTGCCTCCAAACATAGTCGCGCTTCAATCACTGCTCCCATAACCACCCTTGGTGATGTCGGTGAGATTTCGTTCTCAACCGCTTTTCGTCCGGAGCTTCGCTACCTATTCGGATCGACCTTGGAAGGGTCGCCAGACAGGCGAGCGCTCACACGCACAGCCGTCCTCGCACGCTTCGGTGCAGTGTCTGGCGCATGACCCATGCATCTGGTGCCGTCTGGCGCGTCATTGGTCTGTCGCTAGGTAACGCAATAAAAATAGCAGTGGGTAATCCCGACACTGTACTGAAGTATTTCTCAACTATTGGTTACATGCTTGTGTTTATAGTGGAACGCAAGCGCCAATGGCGGGTGGATGCTGCTAACCACGACGCCGTGCTAACTTAAGATATCGAACGCATGCGACAACGGCGAGCCGAGGAGTCGGCGTTGCGGGCAGAGCAGCGTCAAGGTTGCAATGGCGGGAACGCGTTCGCCGGAACCAACGCCCGCTTTTGGCGGGAGTCTCTCGAGCGGCACTTTGGCTTCGGCTGCGACGAAACGTCCACGTTGAAATCGCGAAGTAGAACGCAAGCGCCAATGGCGGGTGGACGGTGCTAACCACGACGCCGAGCTAACTCGATATATCGAACGCATGCGACAACGGCGAGCCGAGGACCTGGGGTTGCAGGCAGAGCAGGTACGATCGACGCAGAGAACGACATCAGTAACGGCTCTGCCAATGGCGCGCGCTTGGGTGTGACGTAGAGAACGAAGTAACTGACGGCGCAGCCAATGCAGACGTTTCGCGAAACAGGGGACGAACGGTTTTTCGTTTCGCCTAGGCATATACAGCTTTCGCTGTAATAAGTCGCAAAATATAGGTTCATCTATACGCAAAGCTTTTTAGTTTTAGCGGAAAAGAATAGAAAAAATAAACAATGTCTGGTAACTTCATTTTACATTCTTTTTTTTTTTCAGTGCTCGCGGCAGCTATCGGCTGATGTCAATACTAGCGTGACGTATTTCCTGTTGCCAGTTTTCACCGAGTGTCCCCTCTTGTTGAATCTTTTTCTCTATGGTGCAAGGCCGCGCCAGTGAAGATCATAGAATATGATTTAAGTTGACATCAATGTGCTCCGTTTCTAGCACAGACGAAGTTGCGTGCCCTGTGGAGCTCTTCGGTGTTGGTGAGGCAGCTTCTTGAGTTGCTGCGAAGTGCCATCATCGACCACCTGATGAAAAGCAGTCAATGCCGAATATATTATGCGGAGGAAGAGGAAATACCATGAGGCGCGCACAGTTGACCCGTTTTTTTCTTTTTTTTTTTTTTGCATCGTCCCGCTTGGACACCGCATCCGCTCACTGGCTGTTTCGTCATCGTGAACATATTTTCTTTTTATTCATTGACAGCGTATTCCTCTGCGCAAGGAGGTCAGCAACAGAGAAAATCTGCTCCATTTTCTTCCTCTTCGCGTCGATTGCAAAGCTTGCAGTATCGTCCCGAGCGTTGCCGATAAATTTTCCCTAGTGGCCAAGAAGGAGTGCAAAGAAAATATGATCGTAGAACATGTACAGGTGCACGCGACATTTGACAGTGACCCAATGAAGTATATTCATGAGATAGCCATATAAGTCCTATGAAGGAAACGGGTAGCACCGATAACGCTTCGACATTGAAGGAGCTCGACATAAATATCAAAAAACCTCGATACGAGAGCTTTAGTGCAGGTCAAACCGAAACACACTGCGTTCAAAAAAGCGATACGCGCCATATGCTGCGCTCTTAGTTATTGTGATATGGGTGTATGTTTTAACAGGTTTCAGCAGGTAACAAGACGGCTGCACAACTTAAGAAACTGACCGCAAGCACAAATACACGTTATTTACTGCCTAATCTGTCAAATTAGTCAGTAGCTTTTGCACTTGCACATCAGTATCTGCAGATATAGGAGATGCTTCGTAACCTACTGCAGCAAATATAATTCAAGTTCGTCCAGTGACTGCGTAATTAGGGAACCTCTCTGTGTTTTACATGAAATTTAAATCGGGAAACCGGAGCTGGCCCCAAGCTCAAGCTTCCTCTTTGCGCATTGCTCTATTTGTTGAATGCAATGCTTGCCGCGAGATAGAGGAAGTCCGCATGGTGCGGTACGATTGCGATGAAAACGGTACTTGCTTTTTGAATAAGTACTTATTCCTGCAATATAACGCGGCCAATTTCCGTGTAGACACAAACACCACAATTTCAACATCGTAATGGGCTATATCTCATTGCGCTTTTAGCGGTATAAAAGCTCGCACTATTCGTTGTTCCCGCAGCTTCTGTTATACTTGGTTAATGTTTCTCATATCATTGCCCCAGTGCGTTTAGTACAACTTATATTCTGAAATATGACATAAATGTCCCACGTTACCCCGCGTTTGTTTTAAACTTTATTTATTAAGCCAATCGGGGAGAAATAAGCCCTAAAAAAAAAGGACGTTATAGCAGTCTGCTGCCCTTGTGCCAGCAATAGCGACTTGTGTGCTTTTATCGGATTAGGAAACATTTTGCCTATATTGTAAAATTTTCTGCTTGTGCAACTCGCTTTCCTTGCAGCTGCCTTAATTTGTAGGGTCTGTTAGAGTGCCCAGTTATCTGCAAAATATATATCCAAGAAGTCAACGGCGCTTTGACGGAAAATATGCCGGATATTATAATACCAGTAAACATACCTGGAAGAACAGCTTTGATATCTAGCGGTACTCGTGTATTGTGAAAATCTGGAAAGCCACGAAGCTGCCAGATAACTGCGAGGAAAGAAACCTGTAAAACTCTGCTGAGAACAGCCAAGTTAACTGACGGCCCGCCCGGCAACTATAGTCAACAGCACATATAAAAAAATGGTTAGGGTGCTGGCGAGAACGTCTGCTAATGCGGCCCACGCAGAATTTTCCTCTTGGAGCCTAGACCCTTGACCAGTATCTGTGAGGCGTCCCGAAAGCGTCTGCTTCGGGCATTTTTCATCTACCACTTCCGCTAAGCTGGCTCCGTTAGTTTGCGTCACGTCTACCCATTGCTTACTTTCCTTGTAGCTTTTGTTATGTGGAGCAAAGTTTACGAAACACAGAGTAGAAGTTACGATGACAGTGATGAATTGACCCAGTATAGAGAAAAGTGCTCAGGGCGGGAGATGGGGCGCTGGGAATGGATAGTTGCGGCAGTTCAGTCGCTGAAGAATGATTAGTGCATTTTTTCCCGCTACTAGGTCACCCTCTAATGATCGAATAGGCGTGAAATCAAAAGCAGCGAAGCCACCGATTTTCCTGAGTTGACACGACTTACTTTAATAGTTAGTCAGATTATGTCACGAGCTCCAAAGTGCACAGCAGGTGCGTGCGTGTGTGTAATGAGGGGGGGGGGGGGAGGGAGAAATACTATGAAACGTCAATAGCATAAGCTGTAAGATTAGCTCACCATTTTTAATACATGACGTCGTTTTGCGTCATTAATCCTCGTTCTTATACTCAGTCGATAATGTTCCTCGCCGACCCTTCCTAACATGCAGTACATCCCCGATTACACTCCTTATAATAAATGGTCTCTACGATACTTTGCTGTAATAAAATAATTATATCACAATGCAAGATCTAGTGAACGGACCCCTCAAACTTTTATTGTTCTGCTCGCACAACAACTATAATCCTAATTAGACTATATACGACCATTAGAAAGATCAAGACCTCTCCCAGTTATCTATCAATACTCCTTTCTCGTGTCAACCGATTGAATCCGATGCCTGCAAATATTTTTGTCTTAGAACTCCCTGTAATCCAATGCCACACACGACCGACTCTACATTTCATTCCCTTTCATTTTTGTATTTGTTATTTCAGACGACCCGCTCTATGCATTACAGGATATGGCCCAGGTTATATATTTCTGGTGCATTATACTGGCGGCTTCAGAGCGCTATCAGCACTCTTGCGAAGCGGTTTACATCAGGCTGGTCAACATCAGGCTCTCGGCACCCATTCGCTAGGCACAATCAGATAGCCGCATTGCACCTCAGTGCTGTAGGAGACCTTTTTGCTGTCGTGCTAGGAGCGCGACCGAGACTAACTGGCATTCGACAGAATTTCGATAATGTGGCTCCTCGGATGGCTCTTGGAACAGTTAAATGTTCGGCTCGGGCATGGTTTAAGTGACTACAGTGTTGAAAGGCATTCCACATTGTTGCAAACCGTACCCGCATTAGATGCCTCAGACGTACAGTCGTTTTCCTGTCACCTAACGTCCCACCTATTATTTCTGTGCTCCCGTGTTCGCTTTGTAGTCTTATTGGAAGAAAAAAATATGTCGCCGTCCCGATTGTAGCATGAAGCTTCAAGGCAAGCTAATACGGGTAAACCGAACGAAAGGCTCGCAGATGAGCAAAAGCTTGTTCTGGTCCGGCAGAAACTGTGTGAACACCTGTTGACCTGCCGTCAATGCGACGCCCACCGTTTCTCTTTACGGACCGCACTAAGCCGACTGCACTATAGAACATTATCTGGAACGAAGGTACTTACACTACCACCACACCCGTAGCTGTCGCGGAAACCTACTCGCGCTCTACAGCCGTTTTCGAAGGCAACTAGCCTCAGTGCCCGATTGTGGTCCTGCTTTGCGTCCTATTTTGTAGCCGCAGTGCTCACTCTTGCCCTCTTTCCCTCTTTATATTTCCGCTTTCCCTTACGCCCAGTGTAAGACAGCAAACCGGACATTAATCTGATTGACCTCCTCGGCTTTCTTCTTCTTGCTCTCTCTCTCTTTTTACTTGTAACACCGAAGGACAGGATTTAACGGTCCTATCTGTCTCTGCTTTTACGCGTCCGTACCCTTCTTCCATCATCACTGACTCTTTCCCACTGTAGCCCTGGTAACCTGCTTGCAACGCCATCAGAGAGAGAGAGAGAGAACAAACTTTAATAAAAAGAGCACGCGAGCGTAGGTAGCTCCTCCGCTCTGCAGTGGGTGGTCCCCTCAGTCCAGGAGTCCAGCGGCCTTAGCTGCCCTTCTCGCTCGGTTGACCAGGTTGAGCTGGTCCGTCGAGTCGGAGCTGGACAGCGCTGCCTCCCATTGCCGTATGGTGGGGTGTGTTATGGGTGTTAGCTGTGGTGTGTTTGCGCAAGCCCATACCATGTGGTAAAGTGTTGCACATTGATCACAGTGTGGACATTTATAGGAATACAGCGCAGGGTGTATGGCATGGTAAAGACTCAAATGTGGATATGTGTTTGTTTGGAGTTTTCGCCATATTACGGCCTCCTCTCGCGTCAGAGAATTATGAGGTGGGGTAGTGTTCTTCGTGAAAGGCGATAGTGTTGTAGGATGTGAGTGTAGGTTAATGGTATGGGCTCTGGTTGGAATTGCTCGGCGCGGTCATCTCGCGGCTCCCGGTGTGCATGCGCTCGGGCGTAGGCGCGTGCCTGCTGATTGCCGCGTAACGACTCATGCCCCGGAGTCCACACGATTTGTATGTATGGTGGCAGCTGGTGCGCTCCATTCAGAATGCGATGTGCAGCCCTGGAAATTTTGGCCCTGGAGTAATTTCTGCATGCCGTCTGAGAGTCCGTCAGAACTATGACGCAATCCCCCTGCGGTCTCGTCGTGATGGCTAACGCTATTGCTAGTTCCTCTGCCTCCGCAGCGCTCACTCTGGAAACCGACGATGCATTTATTTCGGTCCCGTGATTGTCGACTACGCTGGTGACGAATGCGGTGCTTCTTGCGGTGCTGGCCACGTCTACGTACAAGACATTGGGGTGGTTTTCATACTTTCTCGCGAGCGCCTGCGCTCGGGCTTGTCTCCGTCCGATGTGGAAGTTTGGGTGCATGTTCCTGCGAATCGGTGAGACGTGCATAGTTTCTTGTATTCGTGTTGGGATTTTGGTCAGTGCGCTGGTCTTCCGTACGGAATATCCAAGACGTTCCAAGACGCAGCGTCCCGCTATTGTGCGTAGTAGTCTTTCCTTCTGGCTTATCAGGTGGGCCTCTATGATTTCCCGTGCGTTGTTGTACACCCCTGTCTCCTCGAGGCGAAAAGTAGCCGTTCCGGGTGGGAGACCAAGCGCTTGCTTATACGCCTTGCGTATCAGCCAGTCGAGTACCTCCACTTCCGCGTTCCTTAAATTTAAATATGGTGCCGAGTACGCAATGCGGCTCACAATCAGAGCCTGCACTAATCGGATAAGGTCCTGTTCCTTGAGTCCCCTCTTCCTGCTAGTAATTCGTTGAATCATGCGCAAGATCTGCGTGGTCGTGTGTTGTAGCTTCTGTATGGCGTATCAGAGGCTCAGAGCTTTCAGTCTTGAACTCTAGCTTTAGTATGTTTTGTATAAAATCAATGTGAGTACACTTCACAAGGGCGTAAACTTGCGTTTTTTCCCCCGTCGGTTCAGTTTGAATACCGGGCTTTGCATTTCGAGAAAAGAATTCCATGGAAGCTTCGGTGGCGTGTCTGAGCGCATTTTGGAGCGGGCACTTTTTGCGAGCAGAATGCAGCGTTTTTCACGCTCCTCCTTCACTTGCGCAAGCGTCATGAAAAATCAACTTTATGTAAGACACGGCCCATTAATCTTGACATTAAACGGTAGAGCGCAGAAAGTTGTTTCTTGGGGCATGCAAGCCATTTTTCACCGGAGCATTGACGAACAGCACTCTTATTATAGAGCTTCGCAGTGCTAATGACCGCGCTTTGGTGAAAAGAGAAAAAACCCAATAATGAGCGGGAGGACGAGTGGGGAGAAGAAAAAAGAAAGAAAGAAAGATTTGGTCTGCTTCAGCACAGCACATGGAATAACAGAATACTAAAGTGTTTATCAGTGATAGTTGTTCACAGCGCTATATATAGCTGTCGTAGAAACTGTCCAGACATTTTCGTCGAGTTTTTTATTATGACTTTTTGGGAATAAATAACTAGCAGTGAAATCTTAATCTCTTCCTGCGTAGGATTCATTTCTTGTCATTGACGTTTGAGGTCTCATGTCATGTTCGCGCTGCCGTTGCTGCATCATCGGGGTCATTTACATCTGCCACGTGGCCCTACTATCACGGATTTAGTTGGTAAAAATGTTCGCCTTTAGGTGTTCCTTTTTTTTTGTGGCTGTCGGTGACCTTTCACTTGGTTGCCAGAATTAAAAGTAGCAGCTGCAAAGCCTATTGATTGGCACAGTGGGATAGATTCATTGCTTGATGAGTGTTAAGTCACGCACGCACGTGTGCTTACACACACACACACACACACACACACGCACGCACACACACACACACACACACGCTCAATAACACACACACACGCACACAAACACACACACATACACGCGCACACGCACACGCATACACTCGCACACGCATACACACACATACGCATGAACACACACGCGTACACGCACACACGCACGTGCGCGCGAAAGCTCATCGTATCAGAAGAGTGACGTTTTAGAATCATATAAACATGAAAGTAGTGACAGACAAAACTTATGCCTCACAAGCAGGCAGCAGCTGCTTTCGCAACAACTCCAACAATCTCCGAAGATCAACGGCTTGTAAATACGGTCGTGACCTCGGGAGCGACAGTGCCGCACACTAGCCAGCAAGCACACTAGTTCTCTGTTATTTAAAGAGCTTGGGACAATTCAGATTGACCCGTGGTTGTGAAAGTTCCGTTTTTGTAGTATAAATTAGGTTACGCTGGAGAATTAATTGATGATGTCTGCGCACCAATTTACAACAGTAATGTGAACATAAGTTTAACTCGTATGGAAATCAAGCAAGTAGCGATGACACAGTTATGTGTTTTAGCGTTTCCAGATACAAATTTATTTAAAAAGCATAATGTCAGGAGAACTGGTTTCTTTGTACTAGCGTTCCTTGGACCATGCACCTTCTAGCGACAATCTAGTGCAAGCAAATAGTGGTTGCGAATTTCTTTGGCAGCTAAAGTTTACGCCACTACGATAGAATGGATAGCAAGAGAAGGGAAGCGCAGTGGAGGACGGCAGGAAACTAGGTGGGGTGATGAAAGGAAATTGGTAGTGCAAGTTGGAATCAGCTAGTGCAAGACAGGGGTAATTGGAGAGCACAGGGAGAGGCCTTCGGTCTGCAGTGGACATAAATATAGGCTGCTGCTGATTATGATGATGACCTGGCTCCTGGTATATATATATATATATATATATATATATATAGACAGATATGCGAGAACAAACACGACATACGTGGAAACGTGTTCTTGTTTTCGTGTCAGATGTTTCGGCTGATGGACCAGCCTTAGTGTATATATATATATATATATATATATATATTCGTTTGGCCTATATTTGTCTGGGAGTTGTTTACAGGCGAACTTCATTCCCACGTGTGAATAGTCTGAAATGTGCTCCATTACAGAGGCTTACCCATCTTTTCATTTGTATAGGCCGCTTATTCTGCCAACTTTGTAAAGAATGTGGGGCCGGTGAAGTTTCTTCTGAAAGCCGCCTTTTTTTCTTGCTTTCCCCTTCGCAACATGTACGTGGGTGTTCATACTTCTGAGAAACAAATCAAACAAACGCGAGTGCACTAAATTAGTGGAATAGATTCTTACACCTTTCATGGCGGTTAGCGCCAAGAAGGCATGGGGAGGACGGAGAACGCAGGGCGGGTGCTGACTTCTGTGGTACGCATATAAGGTGTCTTGCTTTACCAGATGCACGCGCGCACACATGCATGATGATGACATTGATGACAATTTATTGGCATCCCTTTCGAAATAGTGTGGAGACAAATAGTCAACTAGTCCGTTGGAGCTAATAAAGTCATCTACAGATATTTATCAGTCTGGCATTTTGCCTATGTCTCCTTAATCTTCTCTCTTCCTTTAAAACTTCCTTCTCTACCTTGTATAGTTACTTATATACTTCTAACAAACTTGGTCCGATCAATTTGTTCGCTGCTTTGTTTTTTTCTTTTCACCATTACTCTAAAGGTCTCTTTCGTATCTCGACTGCTGACCGGTTAATGCTTCCATCCGCTTCAAATCCCAGCACTTCTGGAAGGTGGACGTTTCCTACGGCTCTGGCTGGATGGATACGATCGCATTCAATAAGGATGCGCCGAGTTGTCTCTGCATTTTCGCTGCAGCACACAGATGCCTCATCCGGTTGCGATTGTTTCCTCTGGAATGCTTTTTTGTACTCAGGCAATCAGCTCGCGCCTCAAAAAGCAAGGCACTACTACCCCGTGTGTTATCCCACAAAGAATGAAAGTGTGTGACCACGCCTCCCAGCTGCTGGTTTCGGTAAATCGTCAGTCTTTGTGTTTCGCCGCCGCTTTTTCGTAAGGGGCTCTGCTAGGCGTCACTGAGAAAGAAAGATTGGTGCCAGTCACGAATGCGTGCGTGTTCTGGAAAACACGCATTCTCACGCTGCGGGTACGAAATGAAACTCCGAGCGTGAACATGTTTTGAATTCGTTTCAGACCGTAAAGAAAGAAAAATAGAGCTCTTCCACTATACGAAGATTGAAGACCAGCGAAGCTGTTGGTTTCGTTTATTTTTTTTTTTTCTATTTGGTGGTTATGTGAAATGGTTGAAAAGACACAACACATCACTTCGTTGTGTCGCCACGCACCGTATATACTGTATGTGCGAGTGAAAGCAAGTTTAGGCGACTAGATTATAACCACCCTGCACATCGGCCGCAGCACGTTGGCCAGCTGCGCGTTCCGCTTCTCGTCGCTTTCTCATCTATTCGTGCTGTAGAGCGCGCCGGCGCTCCTTGAAGGCACGCGCTTCGGAGTCTACATGCAATGCTGTTTTGCATGTAGGCTCTCCAGCACGCTCTTCCTCTTCGGAGCGAGCGACTCGGGTCTTACCCATACCGACTGCAAGGGCCAACTGATGACGTCACTATGGAAATGGCTATGACAGAGATATTGGTTGGTAGACTATTACGTTTTATCACTGACATTTCGACTCGCATCGTCATAGACTGGCGTTTGGGCAACAGCGTTCATCGCTCCGGCGCATTGTTTTTGTCTCGTTGGGTCCCACGTGTGACAAGGGTAGTTCAAGGGCGCGTTACAGGACCCCGAGCCCACCGTTCTGGTATGTGCCATTGAGCTCGGACCCTTTCTGCACTATCACCAGGATCTGTTCACTTTTTCCTAATTGTTTTACGTGTCGTTTTTGTCCGCAGACACGATTCACCAGAACTTAGCCCTATACATCTTCACTGTAATATGCCATTTTACTGCGCAAATCGGATGTCATTCGAAACCCAGGCAGTTCTAAGAATGCATGTTACCGTTTTTCCTTTGCCAGTGATACGATAGCTTCTACGGCATGACGACCAGCTGATGATATTGCTGAAAAAATTCTATGGCGACACACTGCAGCAACTCCATTAATGCTGCTGGGAAGTTTCAATAACTGCTGTCAATGTAATACAAGCAATTACGCAATAACACACTAAGAACACCTACGATGTATATATATATATATATATATATATATATATATATACAGTCAGCACTAGGTTTGCACATGATGCGAAGTTCACCGTATAGCCGTTCAGGAGCCTGTCGTCTCTTGAAGACCCAAGTGAGCTGGAGCGGCCGATTTTAGCTCAAACGCGTCATCACCACTTATCTGTATATTCCAACTGATGGTGGTCTGCTTCGGACCAGCATTGCCCTTGGCTCCTCGAAAAGGCGCGACTTGTGTGGACCTAGCTCCTAAACAACACGTTGCAATGTCGCGAAAGCAGTTTCAATCATGGATCCAGGGCATTACAGAGGTTCAGCGTAGTGCTAACGCATGCCTCTCGCATTTTACCGCTGAATCACCACTGAATATCTTTTTTTTTTGTCTTCCTAAGGTACTTACTCTCTTAGAGATATTACGTAGACGCCGCGCTGAAACACGAATGGCCGGTGAATGGCGGGGAGAACTTCTCAGACTACATTTTTCATCAGCTGCGTTTCTGGTACATTGTTTTTTTGTGTGTGTGTGCCAACAACTGCCTGTAGTAATACGGAGAGTAAATACTACTGCAGTAACACGGAGGAGCATCACAATAACTTTTTATTGTACTTTTTTCGGTCTGAAGTTGTGATCGTGTTTAAGCATTCCTATGCTAGAAGTAGTGAGAGGTGAGTGCGATAACGATTGTACGCCTGCATTGGTAGGAAGCCGACACCAAACTGCTGCCCTAACCACACGAAGTTAGTCATTTGTGTGTACAAGTCGATGTCTATGTGGCTCATGCTTCCTGAACTGTTGAAATAGTTTGTCCTAATATCAACCTTCTTTCGTGATTTCCTGACCAACTTCATTAGTTATATCTGCAAGCCAAATCTAGTTTTTCTTTAGTCAAGCTACAGTTAAGTTGTCAAAAGAGAAACGACACTTTTCCTACGGTCAACTCTACATTTGGACATGATACGTAGTTCCCCATGTGGCCTTTCGGAAACATGTCGTTTCTTGAAAACCTGAGTGAGCTGGAGCGGAAGACTTTTGTTCGAATGCGCCATCACAACTTATATTCATACGAACTAGCCTGCAAAACAACGCAATGTGGACCGAAATGTGATGAGGGACGCCGTGGTTCTGACTTTCCACTTCTGTGCCGCGTAAGCAGATTTACTTGTAAGCGTGAACTTCCGTTACATCGTAGTGCGTTTAGAATCAAACGCAAGTGCCTGTATATATAGAATGGAAGTTCAAACATATTGATAACAGCTCACTTACTACTGTGATATATGGTCACCTGGAAGAAATCCAGCCTTAGTAACGAATTTTCAACGCAGAGCGTCGCGACAAGCCGTTTTTCGTGATTTCTGCGCCAGGTTGAACTTAAACTTGGTAGTTAAACCGCGAACAGCGTGTTTCATTCAGTGACTATAGATCATGTTTTATATTTTTATTTATAAAGTGTTACGTGCCAAAACCGCAATCTGACTGTGAGGCACGCCATAGTGCCGGACTGCGGAATAATTTAGACCGCCTGGGGTTCTTTAACGTGCACCTAAATCTAAGTAAACGGGTATTTCCTGCATTTCGCCCCCATCTAAATGCGGCCGCCGTGGCCGGGATTTCATCCTGCGACCGCGTGCTTAGCTGCCCAACACTATAGCCACTAAGCAACCGCCACGGGCGTGTTTTTTTTTCATTTCTACCAAAATTTTCATGACACGATCTCGGCGGTTGTTGGTCCCTGTAAGATTTAAAAAAGCACACAAAAATGATGGTATGCATTATAACGGAAGCGGGTGCATTACATGATATTGTAACGTACATTAGGAAGTACAATATGGCATTTCATGTAATGCGTAGACCATATGAACGGTGCTCTGTTACAGTCAAAAAATGGTCCCCAAGGAAAAAGCAACTGCATCCGAAGGCGGCACGGGTTTATATGGCTTGATAAGATTATAAAATTTTCAGCGATAGGATGTGGTCAGTTGGTGGAATGTAGGAGTAACTGGAGATTGCTCGAAGAGGCCTTCGAGGTACAGTGATCGTAGGCGTGCACTGCGCCCATGATGTGCCACGGGTACGATCCAAATAAAGAACTTGTCGCGTTTACTCAGTAGCTACGTCCTTGGATGATTGTACACGAGTTCGCCGGTTAAGATTACGGCGGATTGAAAGGCACTCGTGCTCACCAATAGAGATAGCAATGGTCATAACCGTGTTGAGGTGGACTGTACCTATTATTTAAAAAAAAACTTTTGCATTTTAGTCCGGGAACGGCAATATTACCATTAAAGTAAACATTCTGCTGAATACGCTTCGACTTAAGCGCGCCACTATTTTGACAGTGCGTGCACGCACATTACGCCAATTGTGTAACTATTTATTCTGATTTTTGAAGCAAAATGTATTGAGACTGTCCATGCGTAACATGCGCAAACTTTGCGAGTGAGAATGCACACCCCCTTTAATTTTTTTCTTCGTTCATTTCCTTCTACAGCTTTCCATATCAATGTCCGTTCAACGTTGCTTTCTGGTGCGGCTTTCGTAATCTTAATCGGGGCTTAGAACACAGCTTGCGGCGGATAGCTCTCGAAATATTGGGACTTACCGTGCAACAAATTTAGCCATTTTCTCTTTGTTGAAAGCCAGAAGATCTAGAAATTAAAGAAAACTGGAATGCGCCAAACTTTTACCAATCAAACAGAACCTCTTCGTATTGCGATATGTGAGCGTCGTAATGTACAGATGTACAGATGAGCGTCGTAATGTACCGCAAATCGCGATCCGCAAGAGCCGATCCGCGCTACTATGTTTCCCTCATTCGACGTGTATAGCTGCCCAGGCGCATACACGCACACAACCAATCTGGCCTCATCATTGCAGTGTGCTAAAATGCTTCAGTAAGACATTGAGAGAGACACGTTTCAAGCAAAATGAGCAATGCCAACCTCGTCTATTGTACAACGCACATCAATCCGTACATTCATTAAACCATTCCTCATGCGTGTTGTCAATCCATACATTCATTAAACCATTCCTCATGCGTGTTAAAAGGCGAAATCATGAGCCACGACACCGCGAATGTTGAGAAAGAGGTAGTTTTTGCTCATCGCATTGTGCAGGATGCCTTCACTGATTTCATTAATCATGTCTGCAAACTCGATTCAGGGATTCGCGTGACGTTTGGTATCGGTCCATGGCCGGGTCCACATTATTTCTGCTTGAGAAGTATTTTTTTTTCTCATTCACAGGCATCGTTTACAAAATTTCTTATTTTTTCAGTTTCTCTCAAGCCATTCTGGTTCTCTTAGTGGAAGGGAGGAAGGATATTAAATATTTTATTCTTGTGCTTCTCGAGACTGCAGTGAAAACTGTCGTGGCAGCTTACACTGCCGCCTGCAAGTATTTCTCAAGGAACGGCCATGGCTTCTTCGTGGGCAGGATGTAATCACGATTTATATTCTCAGATGCTTCTCTGCACTCTATGTGTTAATATTATTTTATTTCAGCCTAGTGCCAGGACGTATGTCGTTGTTTACGAGGTACCACACATTACCGCTGTCATAAGTGAAGGTCGAAATGCAGGTCCTCTGGCGCAAGAGAGGAAAAAAAAAACAGAATTCTTCATCTCTCTTCCAGGATGAAGACATAGTGCGACTCAGCCATTCATATCCATTGAGGCTGCGGCTGGCGCCGAAAGACGTCAGCGTTGGTTCTTTATAGGTAAGCTGAAAGAGAACCCGCGACAGCCGCTGCTGAATATGGTGCGCATATGGCTGAATTCAACAATTGCGAAAAGTGGGCAAAATAACGTTCGTGAGCTAAGCGTCGGGCTTGTTGTTCGCCAATGGCCATATATGGCCATATCGATGTCCCGCGTACTCATGGTTGGCCTAAGAGGGACATAATTTTTCACGGAATGCAGTTCAGCTGACACAGGTCGCAAGGCGTGTGCGCGGCATTCGTAACCATTTTGGCCGTGCGTGGTGTCAAAGTTTTCTACACATTCCAGTGGCTCTCAGGGACGGAAATTCTCGGCCTACAATAGCTGCTTATAAGTGATTCGGACTGGAATGAAAAACTCGCTATATTACCGTCACTTTTTACGATTTTCCTGCCCAGTGCGCCAATATATCGACGATGATTTTTGTTTATGCTCGATCAACACATTAGAAGCGCTCTTGAGAAGCCATCACTCATATCAGGTGGGAGAAAAGTTGGTGCGCATGTAATCACGGCTTGGTGAAGCCGAAATCTTTTTCTGGCTTTATTCTTCAGTAAGTAGCTCCGCGCTGCGATCATCATTACCGAGAACTGAGGGTGGGGCTTGTCATTGCTCACAATTAGAAGAACATACTAAGAATGTTTCCTTCCAGTGCGCTGACGCTCTTTCCAGAAAACTGTGCCTAATGAACACAAGAATGGCCTCAGTAAAAATAGAGAAAAAATATTCATTCATTGATTCATTAGCCAGATAGTACTGGATGGCTACCTGGGATACAAGCAGTGTAGAAAGCTTGACAGAGGCCCAGGTAGCTGTTACAAGGCAGATACAGCGAAACGGCGAAAACAATATACTTAGCAACAATACATGTAAGCATGTATGTTGATAAACAACGCCAACAAATAAAAGCAGTACAGGATAAAAATAAAAAGAGTGTGTCATCAATACACAAGAAACAGATAGAAATATGAGGATTTCATGAAAAATAAATTGACACAGCAAAACATTTATTACAACACTTTTACAAAAAAATGCTCGCAACTGAGATTTCGACATGTATTTCGTTTCTTTGTATTTGCTCAGAAGTAAAGGAAGATTGTATTGTAGCATTTGAAGTTTTTAATCTGTGCGAAAGCGTGGCAGGAACCACGTGTCTGTGCTGGGCGTATTTAACACAGGCCTGTGTACATGTAAGCTCGCCATTGTTTCTAAGAACTGCCTAAATATTTTATTTCAATGATAACAACACGCCAGAAAACGTTGTTTATATGCGCATTATGTTGAATAATAATAAGAATTATGCGAATATATATATATATATATATATATATATATATATATATATATATATATATAATCTGTGCTTAAAGAAGTAGCAGGCATCACCAATTGTGCTAATGCCTCCTTGATGCAGTTGGAACAATATGAAAAAGAGAAATTGTCAACCACCCACTGTAGCATGAAGTTATGAAGGAACCCCACACGGGTTTCTCAGACGGAAAGCTTCGCAGCTGGAGAAATGTTTGTCCTCGCCTGGAATTCGAACCCGGGACCAACGCCTTGACAGGACGGTTGCCCTACCATTTGGGCTAACCAGGGGGCTAGCGGTTGGAGATCGAGGGCGCATTCATTGACCACTCGAAGCACTGGGACACTGAATATGGTAAGCCAGTTCTGCCGAAGTCCGCCAGGGTGGAGGAAAGTTTATGAAAAGGAAAAACATTGATCTACCTGTCTGTAGCACGAAGGCCCACGCGGGATTCGAAGAAATTATTCTTCAACTTCGAAGCTTTCTTTGTGAAAAACCCGTATGGGTTTTATTTATAGCTTTGTGTTACAGTTAGGTGAATGACATTTTTTCGTATTTATGAAATTTCATCCACCTTGCGAGCTTCCGTAGAACTGGTTTGCCAGATTTAATAATCAGTCAATCAATCAGTCAATTATCTTATATTAGTAACGGTAATAATAAAAATATAATAATTATAGTAATATATATATATAATATATATATATATATCTATATATATATAAATAATATAAAAGTAATATATAAATAAATAAATCGATTGTTTAGTTAACGTGCGAAGGTATAACACTGAGATCTGAGTGCCCGTGCGCGCAGAAACCAAACCAAAGCTCGTAGAAATGTAAAACAACTACAACTACAACAAAACTGACGCAATCAATAAATTAGATTAAGAAAAGACAAGAGCAACTGGATAATAAGGTGCATAATGAACAACATTCAAGTGCTAACACAAAATTTACAGACAGATTGCGTATTGTCACAGACAAGACCACAAAGACTTTGGTCGAAGCTATAGATCTATTATGAAGCTGTCCAGGCTCCTTCGTCGTTGTCTTCTTCGGGTAGCAATCGAACATGCCCAGAATGTTGCACTTACACCGAGCGGCTGTCATTTGTGTCAGGGTCGTGGCATTAACCCCTTCCCCAGAAGCATCGTCTCGATGCGGAACATGTACGCACTGGAGATTGGCACAGTGATACAGTTAAGGAAGACGTAGATCGTGAGAGAGGTGCAGAGCTTTGCGGTGAGCGAGAGTAGTACAGTTTCAACGTAGAGACACGAACGCGACATCGGACAGGCGTGGGCGTCGGGGACGGCGAGCGGTGCCTTCTCCTTCACTTCGTATGTGACGTTGACAAGTCGTTGAACGATCCTATAAGGTCCAAAGTAGCGGCGCAAAAGTTTCTCCGACCGACCACGCTGGCGGATCACTGTCCACACCCATACTTTGTCATCGGGTTGATAAGTGACGTCTCGGTGACGAAGATTGTATCGGTCGGCGTCATTGTGTTCTTGGTAGCGGATACGCATTCGTACGAGCTGGCGCGCGTCTTCGGCGCATCGAGTGAATTCGGCAGCATCAGTGACAACATTAGAACAGTGGGTGGGTAAAAGCATTGCGTCCAACGTTGTTACAGCTTCCCGGCCATGCACCAAGTGAAAAGGGGTGAAGCCGGTAGTGTCTTGCACGGCAGCATTATATGCAAACGTAACATATGGGATTAAGTCGTCCGAGTTTTTGTGGTCGACGTCAACATACATGGAAATAATATCAGCGATCGTTTTGTTTTGCCTGTGAGCCCATTCGTCTGGGGATGGTAAGCAGTGGCTTTGCAGTGAACGGTACCACTGAGATGCATGATATCTTCTGTGAGCTGCGCGGTAAATTCTGTGACCTAGTCGGTTATAACCACTGTTGGAGCAACATGGTGGAGTACAATGCCATGTACAAAGAAGGTCGCAATATCATTAGCAGTGCCTCGTGGGAGACCTCGGGTTTCAATGTAACATGCAAGGTAGTCTGTGGCAACAGCAATCCAACGGTTACCAGCCCTCGACGTGGGCAATGGCTTAAGTAAATCTATGCCAACTTGCTGAAAAGGGATCCACTGACGATCAACGGGATGGAGAAGTCCAGCGGGAGGCACGGGTGGTGTCTTGCGTCTCTGGCAGTCGCGGCATTTCTTCACGTACTGCTTTACGTCACAGTGAAGGTTAGGCCAGAAGTACTTTTGGCGTAGGCGTGAAAACGTCCGTGCGAATCCCAAGTGGCCCGAAGATGGCTCGTCGTGCGAGGCTCGCCGGATGTCGTCACGTAGTGCGGACGGCACTACAAGGAGGCAGGCGGTTGCGGTCGAGTGAAGACCCAATTTGTAGACGACGTCATCGCAGAGAAAAAACGATGATAACTTGCGGACGAACGTACCAGGCGGCTCTGGTCGACGCTTCTCAGGGTAGTCGATGAGAGGCCGGAGTTCTGAATCATCGCGTTGTTGCTTGCTGATGTCTGATACTGTGATAACGGAAAGAAATGCGTCTTCTTCATCAACGTCGAATGGCGACGGTTGAAGTAGAGCACGCGATAGGCAGTAGGTGTCGGTGTGTTTACGCTCGGACTTGAACACTATCGTCATATCGTATTCTTGCAAGCAAAGACTCCATCGTGCAAGACGGCCAGCCTGATCCTTCAGATTGGCGAGCCAGCACAATGAATGATCATCTGTCACAAATCTAAACGATCGGCCGTACAAATATGGTCGGAGCTTAGCAATTGCACACACAACAACCAAGCATTCCTTCTCCGTAGTGGAATAGCTCATTTCAGCTGGAGACAAAGTGCGGCTTGCGTACACAATGACGCGCTCGGCTCCATCTTTCCACTGTACGAGGACGGCACCAAGGCCAACGTTGCTGGCATCCGTGTGCAACTCGGTGTCACTGTCGTCGTCAAAGTGTCCTAGAACTGGAGGTGTTTGCAGACGTTTCTGGAGTTCACAGAAGGCCTCTTGTTGGTTCCGCTCGCGGTACATTATCCTTTGTTAACCGTTTCAAAGGTTCGGCTATGCGTGAAAAGTTAGCCACGAAGCGCATATAATATGCGCAAAGCCACAGAAAACGGCGGAGTTCGTGTTTGTACGAAGGTGTAAGAAACGAAGCAACAGCAATGGTTTTGTCGGGGTCGGTTCGAATGCCTTCGTAGCTGACGACATGGCCTCGAAATTTGAGTTCGTTGTACCCGAAATGGAATTTTTCAGGCTTTAAAGACAGGCCATCAGTGCGCAATTGCGTCAAGAACTGCTTGTAAGCGCTGGAGGTGTTGCTCAAAAGTTTCTGAAAACACAACTATATCATCTAAATAGACAAGACATGACTGCCACTTGAGACCTGATAGAACTGGGTCCATCATGCGCTCAACAGTAGCAAGCGCAGAGCAAAATCCGAAAGGAAGGACCTTGAATTCGTAGAGTCCGTCAGGCGTTATAAATGTGGTTTTCTCACGGTGACGGTTATCAACCTGTATTTGCCAGTAGCCGCTGCGAAGGTCCATCGATGAGAAGTATCGGGCATGTCGAAGGCGGTCCAAAGAATCGTCGATGCGGGGAAGAGGATAAACGTCCTTCTTCGTAACGTTGTTAAGCTTGCGATAGTCAACGCAAAAACGCATTTTACCGCCTTTCTTTTGCTTTTGCACCAGAACCACATGTGACGCCCATGGACTTGTGGAGGGCTGTATTGTGTCATCAGTAAGCATTTGTTGGACTTGAGTTCGGAGGGCGTCTTGCTCTTTACGAAACACACGGTAGGCACGTTGGTGCACGGGTCTTTCGTTGGAATTTGTAATAATTCAGTGTTTCGTAATAGGCGTTTGGTTTACCTTCAATGGTGAAGCGAAACAGTCCGTAAAAGACTGTAAAAGGCTTCGAATGCTAGCTTGTTGTTCAGCTGATAATTTAAAATTCACATCAATTTTTCTGTTGGCTAAGTTAGAATCTCCGCCATTGTGTCCTACAGTTAAACAAGCAGGAGTGTCACTGACTGGCTCCAAATAGGCCATGGCAGTTCGTTGGGCGAAATGCTGGTATTCACTACTGAAACTGGACACTAAAATCTGAGCAGTCCGTGACGACAGTAGCAAGATAACGCGGGCTACGCAAACCTGTCGAGCCAGCAAGACTGACAGATGGCCTTCAGCGATTCCGAGATGGGGAGGATTGTCGTCTGTTTCCACGATGATCAAGTAGCACTCCGTGGTGGTAAAGTAGCGCAGTCACCCGAAACGCGTAACACCGTCGACTGTGGGTGATAGTCGTCCGAATGAGTTGCGTGTTCGCTGGAAAAAGTGGCAAGCAACTCGCGAAGGTTTATGATTGCCCCGGGCTCCCGAACAAAGTGCATGCTGAGTATTACCTGGCGAGAGCACTCTGCCCGTATAATAAATGAACCGACAAATGTGGCGTCACGAATTTGTACCCTCGCAGTGCATTTGCCGATCGGCGTGAGAACATGACCACCGGCTGTACGGATCTTAGGTCCTAGCCATGGTGTCGTCACCTTGCGAAGTGCAATAGCCAGTTGTCCGCTCATAACAGAATGATTGGCACCAGTATCAACAAGAGCGGTTACCGGTTACGCACGACACTACACACAAGCTCTCGAAGCGCATCGGTGTCACAGGGCAACGAGAGAGAAGATGCTGATACCAGGCTAATTTGGCGATCATAGACCGAGGTGCGTTGCTGAAGGGCCAGAAACATTGTTGTCGCCTCTCTGATGAACTCAGCAGCTGTAGCTGGAGGCCTTCACATCCGTCCTGCAAACAGCTGCTCTTTCACTGCACACATGAGCAGGCGCACCTTCTTCGCCTCTGTGATATCAGGGTCAGCACGCTTGAAAACTCGCGTCATGCCTTCTAAGAACATGGCGACGATTTAATTCCGCTTTTGAACCCTACTTTCAAGGGCTCGCTCTGCTAGCTCATTTCTTTCGGGACGGCTGTACGTATCGCGTATCTGCCGTTGAAATTCTCGCCAGGTAGGGATGGATGGCTTGTGGCTAGCGAAACATGTTCGGGCAGAGCCCTCCAGGGCGAAGTACACGTTCCTTAGCTTTTTCGTTCATCCCAATCATTTACCTCGGACACACGATCAAAGTCATCGAGCCAGTCTTCCACGTCCTCAAAACGCTCACCAATGAACGGTCGCGGCTAGCATGGCGTGTGGAGAACCAGCGACGCAGGGGGCTGTCCCGTACCGTATGTCTCCTGTGTCTGGCTTGTGGTTGTGGTCGACATCCTCGGCAGAACTTGCCGGCCATATTCCGGAGGCAGTCTTTGAAGCCGTCAGCTTTTGCGTAGGTTGTCCGCTTCCAGTTCCTGGGGGTCAGAGTACATAGACGCGTGTCCAGCACCTCCACCAGTTTCTCACAGACAAAACCACAAGACTTCGGTCGAAGCTATAGATCTTTTATGAAGCTGTCCTGGCACCTTCGTCGTTGTCCTCTTCGGGGAGCAATCCAGTATGCCTAGCGTGTTGCACCGAATTGCACCGAGTGGCTGTCATTTGTGTCAAGGTCGTGACAATATACAGGAGGAAAATTAAACCATAAGGAGATAGCAGAGGAGTGCAGCTCGAAAGAAGGCTGAAGAGTAAGTGCGAAGCTCAGAACAGAAAGAAAACAACACGTTTTGAAAGATATCGAGAGGGTGAAGATGACAGTTGCATAAAATTTGAATTTTGATGGAGAGGCGAGTGCCTGCTGAAAGAGGCTGGAATGTGGAAGAGTCTAAGTTCCCTGGTAGTGTTTTGCGAAACCCGTCGTGAAACGGAAGCTAACAGATCCGTGAGTGCAATAATTTTATGAGTGTTTAAGAGAGTATACTCGTGGGCTAATTGGTACTGCATACCTTGAGGTTAAGCGCAAGAGAGCACCTAGGATGACAGAAGGGAACGAAGCGCTGTGTCTTCACTCCCTGTTGTGCTTAACCTCAAGTTCATGAACCGTTTTATAGAATATAGCAGGAAGTAGTACACGAGCGTCCGCAGCGAAGTGACGGAAGTGTAGCATAAGTTATTAAAATTTAGAAAGTTGTTGTTTCGCGAGGTCAGAAAACTATTTTAAATGTTTAAACAGTAGCATGATAAAAGTAAAGAAAATTCGTCGGCCCTTACCAGCGCCTCCTCTATCTTTCTGTGCCTGGGAAAAAGAGCGGAGAACAAAGGGAACTGGCCGTCGGCCCTAGTACGGCTTTTCGCCGCCACGCGCCGCCACCGGAGTAGGATCACCGTCGCGCCGTTACTCATGGAAATGCTGGCCGTGGCTGTACTCGCAGTTCTTAAATGGTTGAGTTTTTGACCGTATACGCATTGTTTGCAGTACAATCAAAACTTTTGTAAACGGAAATCCTGAAGCACTTGTCGCTCTGGGCAACCAGCCCACTTAAGAGACATGTGTCGTTCGCTGCTATTGGTGTTCGATGCGCTCGGGAGTTGTCTGCTGCGCCAATATGAGAGCGCGCGCTAGTTGAAATCCAATGCGTGAAAATTGTTCTGTCACCGTTATGTTCTCTTGTCTGAGAATCGATTTTTGAAAGCAGTGTTTGCCAGCAGCTAATACTGAAAGCTAGGGCGCTGAAAGAGACCCGGTGCGTGCTACCGTCTACTCGTGTAGCAAACTACACTCAAGCCGGGAGTACATGCGCTAAATAGCATGTAATGTCGTTAGACTGCTTCGAAAGCGTTGCGTGATCGGGCGTTCCCTTCGAAAACTTTTTGAGAATTACATTTGTTGCCACCGAAAGAAAGCCACAGCTGGTGCCAGAAGATGGGGAGCTGTGCCATGTGACTCCATCATTCGAGAGCTTAAGCAATTAAATCGTGATGGTACAAAAACAGCGCGTTCTGCCGCGCGCTTCCTTGAACACTGGCCTATGTGAGTGAACAGATATTGTTATTCAAATCTAAAGCCGTAGTGTTGACTCATAACTTGAGCTAATGCGATACGCGTGAATATTGTGCCCTGCTGTCAGTGATGACAATTATGTAACGTGAGGCTCTGCAGAACCTGCACGCAGATATCACTGTGCAAATAGAGCGGTTCATGATTTCAAGATCATTGCGTTGCGAGTCATGGTTTATAGTGGATGGACCATTTCAACGGTGGAAATGAAAGCATTTATTGCGGAGGCAAACTCCCACATGTCATAGAAGCGTATGCAACTTTCATGGTTTCACGTACTTTCGGGAAGGGGCTTTTTTCCGAAATGTTTAACTGCGTCTTGCCTATCAGTAACATTGAATGCATAGTTGCAGAGGTTCGATTTGCACAATGGTACACAACTGTAAGACATACAGAGACATGCGGAACACGTGCTTGCAAATGCGAAAAAACAAACAAATAAACGCACAAACTCCTCCGGGAGTTGTCTAAGTATGCGTAAGCATTATGCCACTTTCTCATCTCCACGCAGCCCAATGTCGTTATCAGTGTTATGACACTCGATCCGGCCAGTACAAACGACAGCGCTGCGGCGACACGAACTGGTGCGGAAGGCGGTGTAGGGTGCATTGATAACGCAAGCAAAGTACTGCAGGTGGCTGCGCCATGTGCGCTGATGACGTTCGGATCATCATAAGCCGTTATCGTGGTTTAGCTCCTTGGCTATCCGTGTCGAACCATTATGAACCGTGATCCAAAGACTCCGGTGGCAGCACGGACAGATTAAACGTACCACGGTGTAAGATATATACTCTTTAGGTGAGGACACTCGCCACACTCGATCGACCTGATAAAGTAGCAAAAGCGCGCGCCGATCGGCCCGGAGACGGCAGCGGATACCTACCGGCCGTACGACGCAACTTCAACACAGAAAGCGTTTTATTGGTTTAGTCTCCCGTTGTTATAGCAACCGGCGGTTCACGGAAAATCCGAAATGATTGAGTGACGCTCGAAAGTAGGTCACCGGGGAGAGGGCATGCGCACGTTCATCGTCGGCGCACGCTATCGCCGGCGTTCTAACTTAAGTTGCGTCGTTCCGCCGATAGGTATCCGCTGCCGTCACCGCCCCGATAGACGCGCGCCCTTGCTACTTTATCTGGTCGATCGCGTCTAGCAAGCGAGCCTAGAAGTGTCCCCACCTAAAGAGTATATATCTTACACCGTGAAACGTACTATGGCACTGTCGCGCAGAGCGTATCTTGAAAGCGATCTGTGAAGCTTACACCGTGAAACGTACTATGGCACCGTCGCGCGGAGCTTATCTTGAAAGCGATCTGTGAAGCGGACAGGGAGTGCCGACTGTTGATAACTACGCGCGCTGTCTTTTCGCCGCTTCCAAGTTTACGTTAAAGCGCCAGGCAACACGAAGATAAAACCGCTTGCTGCTGCGGGCACTATCTTGAAAGCGGTCGTCTTAAGGCCAACCTCCATGCAGCGAACTTTCGCGGTGAATTCCACGTGACGAAAAATCCAGAGTGAAGCGCTGTCGCGAATTCGTCACACCACACTCCATGCAACCAAGGACCGGCGAACGCCGCCAACCATGCGGTCGACGCAGCCCGCGAGGAATCATTGCGGCCAGACGAGATAGGCTACGAAAGCGACGTTGGCGAATGAAAGCAGAAGGCAAAACAGCGCCTAAATCAATGTTTTTACACGTAAAATAAGGCACCTGACCTGAACGAGTGCGTACAGTAAGTGTTAACTGTTAGCCGGAATCTATTTATACTAACTTTTTTTGTGTGTGTGAATACGCGGCACGTCGTTATTTCGCCAATACTTATCCCTCGTTTGTCACCCTGCGTTTGTTTACAGCTCTCTCCGCTCGCGCGCAGCTGGGTTTTTCTCCCGTCAGCTTCCACCTTCGAGCCTGCCCCGCTGTCGAGGAAACACGGAAAGTTATTAGACAGTTTTAGTATAGCGTACGCAACTAATAGCGTATGCTATACGCTATAGTACAGCGTATGCTAAGCAGCGCATGTTTATTAGTTTTAGTTGGCCTGCGAGATCATCCGATCTTGAAGGCCCATCGTCACGCGTATCTCTCGATTTCACCGATGTGACGCTGACAGATCGAAGGTTTCCCTCGTTAGGCTTCGTTTCGTTTGAAACGAGAAGCGATCTCGAAAACTCCACAAGGTTATCCGTAATATACTGTCGTCGAAGCGGCCTGAGATTAAGCGAAAGCCGTTTACGCAGTCATTTGCTACGAACGAAGCGAATTCTACAAAAACCACGCAAAATTCAATTCGAAGCGGGCAGTGGGGCCCGCCGCCATGTTACAGTAGCCATGTTTTACGTACGTGGCTTGCGAGAAGGCTCTTTTGTCGCTTAAAGTAGCGAGCCGCCCATTTGCCGCACCTACGCGATACTTCAGCTGGCGTTTTTCTCGGATGTGCCAGTGAACTACGCCCTGCAAACTTCAATCAAACGTCTTTCCAAAACACGGCGGTACGCAAGGCATCATGTTGCGGGTATGCATGGGCAGAGCATCATCGGGAAGCGAAGCCTCTAACTACATAGACTGCACAAAATAAGCAGTGACCACTTGTTATTAACTAGAACATTGAGGCAGAACAACCAACAAGGAGGTGAAACAGCGCTGGAAAACAAGCGTTTGAAACGAAGGTAGGAAGTAGCCGAACAGTAGCCAAGCGTCAACAACCGAAACTCCCGTTGACGGGCGACCGACGGAAGTCAACCTCTGCGCTGTCATCCGATTGGTCCACGCTCTCCGCCGCGCGTGACGACTTCCGGCGGCGGCGGGTCGCTGGGCGGCGAATATCTGGAGAGAGTGGATCGGCGGCGAACAGTCATTTTTCTGACGTCGGGCGGCGGACGGCCGTCGCCGAGCGGCCGCCGCCGAAAGTTCGTCGCCTTTTCGCTCCATGGAGGTTGGCCTTTAAGCCCGTTTCACATGGGGCGATTTTGTCTGCGAATTCGCAGCTGCGGGAAATAGGCCACCGGACCCTTCGTGCGTGCAATTTTTCATGTTCGGCGTGCTGAACTTCTCCGCGAAAACGCAGATGCGGTGGTAGCCACTGTAGCGGTGGAAACAGACGACCAATAGGAGGCGGCTCGCTCATGCGTCATCGCTAGTAAGAATGCTTAACGAGTATGCGAAAAACGCAGCTGCCGTAGATCCATGTGAAATGGGACTGCCAATTTCGCATCTGCGGAAATCGTAGCTGTGAAAAACGCACTGCAAAATCGCACCATGTGAAACGGGCTTTACGCGAGGGACGAACGGATGCACGGACAGTTTTCTCGCTGGGTATGCATAGAATTCCTTACGCATTAAATAAAAAAAAAGAAAGAAAGAAAAGAAACACGAATGCAATCAAACACGAATGCAAGTTTCGCACTCTCAGCTTGGGCGTACAGACTCCATGCGGAACACGTGCGTGCAAAAGCCTGAGAAAAGCACGAATGTAATCAAAAACGGATGCAAACACGCATTCCTTGGCTTCGTAGTGTGCGCGGCCGCTCAGCGCCAGCTTCCCGTATTCTACTCACACAGCACCGCCACACGGCAGCTGCGAGCAGCGGCGAAGCGGGCGCCCGACGGCCTGAGGAGCGCGTTCGCCCAGGCACTGAAAAAATAGAGGAGGCACTGGCCCTTACACTCCGTGAAGATGGTTAAGCAGCGAAGCTGAAAGGTGCGGCCCCGGTGTTTATCTCTGGGTTAATCCTGAGGGTTCAATAAAGTATTTCTCAATTATGAGGTTACACACACGTTCGGCGGCGACAGAGAGAACAACGTCACTGACGGTATGCCCGCCGTCCGCCGTTGTCGCTTGCGTTCGATATCTCGAGTTTGCTCGGTGGCGTGGTTTAGCAGCAGTCGCCCGCCATTGCCGCTTGGATTCTTCGAAATTAAATTGCTTCAAAATTAAATCTGTGCTGTTACGTAAGACAATCAAAGGCTCATACCCCCTTTAAGCAATGACTCATACCCTCGTAATCGCGGTCTCCCCATTACGACGACAGAAGAGAAGTGAAATTCTACGCTGGGATGATGAGCGGCAACGCAGCCAGCCGTGAAAAAAGACGACGATGACGAACGCGGGAGTGGTGGCACGAGCGCGTGCCGAGGACGAGCACGAGCGCAACACGAGGGGCGCCATCGAGCCAGCTGCGGAAGACAACGACGATGCTCGAGCCAAAGGTGATGACCATGGTTTTCTGTACACAGGCGATTTCGCCTAGTCATATACGATTTCGCCTAGACATATAAAGCTTCGCTTTAAAAGAAAAATGAGCAGAAAGGCAGTTTACTGGTGTATGAAGCTATGAGACAAGGCAAAGCTTGCAAAATACCAATGACGGTGAGTTATAAAATATTACGATCATTAAAAAAATTGGAGGACGCTCAAGCTTCGCCTCTTCGCCTTCGTTATCCGGCTCCGTTCGCATCACATTTTTCTTTACCAGTAGGCTTCACTGCAACACAGAACGTGGGAAAGCCAGCTTACAAAGATGAAAGCATACACTGATCCCGTGAAAGTCGGCTTCACTTTTAAACACACATGCTTTGCTGGGAAAACATTTTACAGGACAATTTAAGCCGTCTTATATCAAAACGTGAAGGCCCTAGGACCTTTTTCAATTATTTGATTAATTGTTTGCTGTTGCCCCAAGGCGCGCTGCATGTCCAACATTTAGAAAGGCTGATTTTAAACATTCCCCTCAATGTTGCCTAGAACCAAAGTACAGCGAAACACCATCAGAATTGGAGGACGTTTAAGCTTTGCCTTTAAGAGTGGAACGCGATAGCTTTCGAAGATCCCTGGCTGCATATCAGGCTTTTTCTCGTATATTCAAAATACAATCCGAAGCTATCATGCCTGTTGGTTGTGGTTATGTCGTCCTTTACAATTTTTCTGGCGGATTTTACTTTGAGAAATTCAATTTTTGTTCACTAACGCCTTGCGCTACGCGGAGGGACTGTGTGGTGGGGGTGGTTCGGGATGGTCTGGTTCGGCATGATTATTTCCGCCAGACGCCGATGCTTAACGCCGACGCCGGAGCCGACACCGACGGTGACGCTGACGCCGGATTTTCTGCGACACGGGGCCCTTAACGCTATCGCGTTAGTAAGCGTAGACTGTGGAGGGTTGAGTGTTGGTAATGACAGACAGGCACATGGAAATGGTCTATGTTCTCTGGTATTCTTTCGCGGAATGCGAAACGTGATACAACTGAGGAAGTTGGGGCAGGTGAGGGTACCGTGAAGGTGTTCTAAAAGAAACAGGTCAGCGATTACGTCAGCCACGAAGCAAGGACAATGACGATAATGTAACAGTTCTAGAACAAGGTCTGGTGTCGGTATTAGCAAAGCTGGGATGATATATGCTTAGAAACGTTTTCTGGACCCGTTCTGTAATGCTACAGTTGGATCTAGAAATGTCATTCCAAACGACCGACACGTATTCGAGATATGGAAGTCTGATTCTTGTGTGCGACTAGTTAGTAGACGCAGGAAAATCGAATTCTCTTGATAATCTGAAAACAGAGCCCAGAGAGTGCATAGCTTTCATTGAAATGCAATGACAATCATAATATTATTATTCACTTTAATATGAAGCACAACGTCTGCAAAGTAAGAGAGATACCAATAAAGAATATTTATTTTCACATCAAGAAATAAATAAAAGAGCTCTAGAGCAGCAAATGACCAAATGACCTTTCGAATTGGCTTGGATACCTGCCAAAAGACAGTCGCAGCGACAGAATATCTTTCATTTTGCAGCGCGAGCTTGCTTCGTACTTAGGGGCCGATAGAGCACCTGAGGGCGTCGCGATAAATCATGGGCTGCTGGAGATGCCACTCAAGATGTAACAGAACAACAGATATACCTCGTTTGAATGAAGATCCGAGAAAAATGCGAGACCTGCACGTATATGCCTGACGTACAATCCAGAGCAGCGGTTACCTGGGCCCGAGGGTGGGGATAAACCATTTGTAGAGTACTTCAAAGCATCAGTACTGATATTTGGGCGTATTTATGTTAGTTCCTTCTCGAAACCGTGCGAGAAGACGTGAGGTGAAAAAAAGAAGGCAGGGCAGCGCTGACTATCAACTGAGTTTTCATTGAAGAGAAGAGACTATGTAGGGGGCACGATACACAATTTCGGTGGTCTTTTCTTTCTTCGCATCCCGCCTTATCGCGCTGTTCCGGGAATGAAAGCTTGACTGCGAACCATAATATGGAGAACACGAACAATTTACTGCGTTATAGTCAGTTTTGTTTAACGTTGAGAGTTATGTATAACGAATAAAGACGTGTTGAGTATGTATAATTAAAAAATGGCTATACGAAAACTGTGTGAAAACGTCTTCGTTATGTCTTTTTTAAAAGTATGCTACCGCTCCGGGCAATTCGTCCGGCACCAGAAGAGTATGGATGTGACTTGAAATGACAAGAGCTCTTTGTGTCTACTGTGCAGGCCCTTACGCGCCATACGAAAGCCATGACGTCGAGAAAGGTATAGGACGGTTGGTAATCACGTCAATGTAATAAGAAAAACAAGGATATCCTGGAGGGCAGAAGAATAACGCTACTTTCTACTGTATGTCTTGCGTAACTTTCTTTAGTGTGTTTTCCTTTCCTTCGTCGCGGAAAGAGGAATGGGATATGGTGTTCTGCCGAGATAACAGTGTCTCTAGAACATTCTTCAATTTTAGAAAGGTTACATGCAGGGTGACACTTAATTAAGAAGTGACACCATAGGCTTTGCGAAGGTCTCTATGCGAAGTGTTAGTTTGCATTACTAGCAGTTCATCTCGCGCTAGACCGAACGCCTAATGAATCACACATTCATTATATACTCTTTACCAGTGCTATCACAGCAAAGAAATTATGCCTTGACGAAGCACCTCCAGCGAAGCTGGCAGCGTACATTTGATTAACTAAAACTATAGGGATTAACTGCTGGGACAATGCTGTTGATAGCTCCTCTTTTTTGTCTTCCAAACTCACGTTCCGACAAGAAATATCACAGAACGGTAATTATCTGAAGAAAGGCCAATCTTTCTTCAGTCCAGCGGGCTTGGTAATTGCAGTGTTCAATTCGTTCATTAATGCATAAATGAGCCCGACAGAGATCATTATGCGAGTGATAGCGCATGCGATGAATAATACTGAAGGCAACGGTAAAAGTGTGGATTATTAATGGGAAACTGTTTTGTTGCAGTCCAACGGCCTCGTGAAAGCGTCAAAGCAGTTCGCAGGAGTTTAGCGTCAAGTAGGGGAGCTTACGGAGCGGAAGGAATCGACCGAGTGGATCCTTTTCACTAGCAATGAACTTTCCCGTTTGAGGCCCAAACGTTGTTTTCTGTCACAAATTTTTGCCAAACATTTAGATTATGCTTTTGGTGTCAAAACCATTGAGAAACTTAATGTATTATTCTTAGGAGAATTGTTGATTTGCAAAGTACATCGAAATGAGATTCGCAATTCGATTCTTATTAAAAATTATCGTGTGAGATATGGGTCACATATCCAATAGTTTCTTTAAACACATATATTATATATGCGTTCTCGCAGGGACTATACGAGCTTATTGAATATGTGTTATATTTGTCATACGAGATTTTCGACGGTGATGTTAGAAGTCTATGTGGATTTGTCAGCCAGGGCAGGGCAGGGCAGGGCAGGGCAGGGCAAGGCAGGGCAAGGCAGGGCAGGCAGGCAGGCAGGCAGGAGGGTGGGCAGGCAGGCAGGAGGGTGGGCAGGCAGGCAGGCGGGTGGGCAGGCAGGCGGGCGGGCGGGCGGGCGGGCGTGCTCAACACGTCTGAAGTTGGGAATGCATGCCGATCGCATTAGAAAGTAAGTGGAAGAACAGTGCATCTTTGCGGCGAGTTTGATGGCGCATATCTTCAAATTGCTTCATTCTGGAAATATAACTTTAATTGAACAGGCCTTGCAGACTCATAGCTGCAATTCGTAAATTGCAAAATGTGCCTTAAATGAATTACTTAAAAGGCAATTAGGGAATTGTTCTTACTTATCTGAATATCTGTTTTGATTTCTCGTCCACGTTATGTCCCCCTCTCTGAATAATCCGGCTCAAGCACTAGACGTATATTATTTGCAGGAAGTGATTTATGAAACTGCCGTAAAACTTAAAAATTATCACCCCGTCAATATACATGTTTTTTTTTCTTCATCCGTGTGAAAGATGTAATGCTGGTGCGCTATTTTTTTTTCGTTTAGTAATCAGCGTTTTAACGTCACACATTGTATTTTGCATCATTTGAATGCTGTTTATATATTTCTCATTCATGGTTATTATATTTTGGTTCTTGTGTCGTTTGAGTCTACCTAATCTAATGCCGTCTTAGTGAGGTCCTTCACGAGTTCTTTTAAAGTAAATAAATAAATAAATGTTTGTAGAGAAAGAGAGCGTGAAAGCTCTCTATTAATATATATACAGAATTGGGCTGGGGTATAACTAGGTGCCTACATGCTACCCTGCATAAGACCCGCAGTGGTGACGTAGTGACTTTGGTGTTGCGCTGCTGAGCCCGAGGTTGCGGGATCGAATCTCGGCGGCGGCGGTCACATTTCAATGAGGCAAAATGCAACACCACCCGGGTATCATGCAAGTGGTGCACGTTGAAGAACGCCTGGTGTCCAAACTTAACCTGGAGTTCCCCACTACGGCGATTCTTATAATAGTATTGTGGTTTGCGCACGTAAAACCCCAGTATTTAATCTTTCAATGCTGCATACGGAAGGGGATCGGGGACCGAAAGGCCCTAGGAGGAGAAGGCTTCGTTCAGCGGCGGCTTCGTATGGCGCGGCTGAACGCAGCCGCGCGGGCCCTATTTTGTAAGCGATCTCCGATGGGTACAGAGTCTAGGGGCGCCGACGGCTCATAGCTTCGCGCGCGCTGTGTTCTCGCCGCTTAGTTCGCTTCGCGTTAATGCGAGAGGCAGCAGGAAGGTCAATTGGCTCGCTGCTGTTGCCACTCTTACGCCAGCGTTTTGACAGTGAGTGTCCGCGGTCACCTAGTGACGTCTGTTTATGTTTGCTTGTGCGCGCGTGACACCATGCTTGTTTATTAGCGAATGTTTACACGTTTACGCGGCCAATAAAACTACTATCCTCCCTTAGTGCAGCTGCCTAATAATGTGCTATCGCAATTGATGCTTCGCCTTTCGAGCTAGGCTGTGACATTTTTTTTAGTCAAATAAAAGTTATTTGGTACTCCTACTTTAAACTACTATCCTCACTTCGTGCAGCTGTCTAATCATTTGCTATCGCAATCGGTGCTTCGCTTTTCGAGCTAGGCTGTGACATTTTTCTTTAGCGAAATAAAAGTTATTTCGTCCTCCTCCTTTGTTCTAGCGCACTCTCTCTCTCTTTATTGCATATAAGGACGAGTGTCGGTACTCAGAGGACGATGATGACAAGGGCAAGTGCGTGAGTGCAAACGCAGCGGTCTCGGCCTTTTTGGTTTCAACGACGATCATGGACGCATCGGAACAGTGCTCTGGGTAATATACCCCCTTTTCAGCCCCTTCTACCGGAAATATTTCTTTGCTTCCACAAGACTTGCAGCCACTTCCCTTAGTTTCTCTTAAAATTTCCTCACTAATGTTCACCATAAACGACTACTAAATTTTACGCCATACGCAAAGCAAAACAGAAAAAAAGAAAGAAGGATCTTCCTCTTTTGTTGTACAGCACTGCTCATTAGTCGGTCGAGCATCCTGCAAAAAGGTATCGCGATCACCAGCCACCTTCCCCCATGGAAAACAAAGCTCCTACCGTTTGTCTAAATTGTATGCAATGAGAAATTCAAAATAAATACCGCTTTCAGGCATACGTGGACAAATTCGCCGAAGCACTCCCAACATAGTTGTTGCATAAGTCCTCTTGTAGCGTGGCCTGAAGTACCAGCTCTCAAATATATATTGTTTTTCTTGATCATAGGAATCGATCATGCATGACCAAAGGAATGTCAAAATTGTATTTTATTGCACTTTGGAGCCTGTTTGTCAGCAAAAAGCGCTCTTGTCGTTGAAGTGCTCCAGTGAAAAGATTCATTCAGCTCAAGCGGCAAGTTTCTTCTACAGTATGGTTGCGCAGTACCGTCTGAGATGGCGACATTGCGTCATGAATACTTTATGATGACACCGAAACAGCTTTTTGGCGCAACAAGCAAGTTTAACCGCTCTTTCATTATCATTCAAGGTCGCCCCCCGTCGCGAAAATATATTTTATGAACGCACACATAGTATTCAACGACCGCCACTGATCACGTCTTTCAATTTAATGGAGAATCGTGCGTTTTCATAGCAAGAGAAATATATAGTAGCGCAAAAACTGAAAACTGTAGTACCATCGCACAAGTTTTGTGAAAAAGGAAGGTATTATACGTAGTTGGAGGATCTCTAATCAAGCTGTGCTCACCAGTCTAATATGCAATGACGGCAATTACATGAAACTTCAAAGAAAGGCACGATAGCAGAGAGAATGCAATGAAGATAGTCCCGGATGTTCCCTAGCATGAATCAGTAGACAGTTTAATGTAAATTGTTACAACACCGGCCTACATCGATATCTTGACGATGTGTTGAGGAGCCTGATCGCAACGCCCTGCACCACGTTAGTGCATTTGTATGGATTGCACTGAATGACTTAACGAACTTCACATCAAGGCCGTGGTGCTTGCCGCAATCGAGTGAGAACTAAAAATCTTTTCATTTATGTGTAACTTGCATATTTACATTCAGCCAAAGCGCACGTATCCGCAACTCCTCAGGCTTCGATTCTGCCTCATTGATAGTTCCGGCTACACATGTTTTAATTATCCGCAAGAAAAGTGGAAAAATTTTTATCCAGAAAGCGATTAGGCAAAGAGACACAATCCCTTCAGTGAGATTCACTGCATGCTTAGAAGACATATTTAGGCTGTTAGACTGGGAACGATTAGGAGTGATGGTCAATGGCAAATACTGAACAACCTTCAGCTTGCCGACGACATTGTCCTGTTCAGCAACATTGGGGATACATTGTAACAACTGAATAAGGACCTTCACCGGGAAAGTGTAAGAGCAGGTTGAAGATTAATACGCAGATGACAAAGGTAATGCTGAATAACCTGTCAAGTGAACAATAAATTATGATTGGCAGTCAGCCTCTAGAGTGAGTGCAGAAGTAAGTTTATTTAGGCCAATTACTCACAGGAAATCCTGATCATGAAAAGGAAATTTACAGCATAATGTAAATGGGGCGGAGCGCATACGGCCGACATTACCAAATCACGACCGGGAGCTAACGACTGCCATTGAAAAATAAAAATCTACGGTCATTCCATTCTTCCAGTACTGTCATATGGGGCAAACACGTGGAGGTTAACAATGAAGCTTGAGGACAAGTTCAGGACCACTCAAACAAGTCATGGAACGGAAGAAATATTAGGCCTAACGTTAAGAGACAGAAAGAGAGCGGTGTGGATGAGAGAGCAAACGGAGTTACTAGTATATAGTAAATATAGGACGTGGGCCGACCACGTAATTTGTAAGAAAGATAAGAAAGATAATCAGTGACCCATTAGAACTAGAGAGTTGGTGCGACACATAAACTCCGCACGTACAAGTTCTGCTGCCTACCGCACTTTGACATCTGCTAAGCTGATAGAACCTGGTGATGCCTCGCACCAGGTCAAGAGCTTGTTTTGCAGGATCAGGCGGCCACATTCCGACTGTGGCGTAGTGCACAAATTTTGGAGGCCAGTAATAAGTGATAGGTTGGTGAGGTCAGTGCCTGGAGCCCCTAACTACGCTGTCGATAATAGCCCAAGTGGCAACTCGTAGCAGTAGCTAACCAGTCAACATCACAATGATCAGCGCTGCAAATTTACTAAATTTACCAGCCTCATCAGTAGACATGTTGAAGTGCACGTCCGAATACTGCACAGCAACGTATACGAAGCACTTAAAGGGATACGGACACAGAAGTTGGTGGGTGGTTTTTTGCGTCGGAACAAAAGTTGAACTGTGAAAATGACGAATACAACAAGCTGCTTTTAAAAAAAGAACGAGAAACATATTTTTTTTTGTGATTTTCTGTTGCACCTTCCCTCCAAGCAGCCGCCGGCAGAAGCTGAAATTTGACGTCATAACACGCACCCGCGCGCGCGCGCGCGGCCAAGTTCGGCCACAGCCGCCCCAGTGTTTCCGGGGGTGTCGGTCGCTTGCAGCGTTTGTTTAACCCCTTTCAGCGATCTTCGCACGTGGTCCGTCTGAAACATTATCCCCGTCGGCGCTCCACGCAGGTGCACCAGTCTTACATGGGCCTTCCCGCGGTCGTCGCTTGCTATTGACGCGTTCGTCGCGGCGGAAGGAAATGCCCAGACATTGTTGTTATAACAGCATCGTCGGTCGTGACACGCCATCGTACACATTTTCCAGAGACGATAAGGTGCGTAAACTTTGGATACCTGCCTGTCAGCCATCACGCACAGCCTGGAGACCTCTAAAAAAATGTGGTTGATCCCTCTTATATAGGAATCGGTATAGAACACGAAAGTGAAACGTGTCTTCACAGAAGTAGTGTAATGTTTATTGCACATTGATATATAATGTCTATTGGTGTTTTGTGGCTAAAGCGCCCTTAGGCGTTGATGCACCCACGCTGACGCCTGGTGGCACGTCTCCTCCATCACGACTACCAACGTCGATGACCATGAGCAACCGTCGTGCATATGGAAGCTGCACTACGCTGCACACGCTAGCACAACGCGAAAGACGAAGCACGTAACTGACACACTAATACAACGCGCAAGACAAAGCACGTAACTGAATCGTCACCGAGTCAAATCAGCGCGTACAGCGCGTCGTAATTGCAGCCTCCGCGATCAACTTCAGAAACATTTTCAGAGCTAATTGCGGAGGCCACGCTCCGCTGTGCTGAGTACGGTGAACGCCACCTAGTAGTGCTTCTGCGAGAACGCGTTGGTAGTGCTTCTTGATGCCAGCGTCACTTCGAATGCTGGCATCGAGGCGTCGTAGTGCTGAGACCACCGAAGCGTTCACTGTCGGTGCGCGTTAGTGTCATAATGCAGTACTTCTCTTTTCTGCTCGTAGGCGGCGGCACCACCCCGAGCAAGAGCGCGGGTACACGGAGGAGTGTTAGATATATAAGGCGCGTCTGTGTAGCTCTCTGCAAATGCGTTTGTGGCGCAATGGGTTAAACGCTCGGCGATCTATCGTCGCGGACCGAGAGGTCGTGGGTTCGATTTCCAAATTTTGCATGCTTGTGGAACTTTTTCTTCTGGTTTCTTTCTTTGTATTATGTTCGTGTATGTTCGTGTGACGTATTACCGTGACGGAAATACGTCAGTGAAGTCTTGGTGGACCGCGGCATAAAACACTTTCGTGTTAAAAATGACTTCATTTGCGCGGACCACTTCGTCGACGATGATTAATGTGACCAGCCCGACTGGTTTTATATCTTCTCACGAAAACGCAAGGCAGAAATGATCAGCGGTGCGTTGGAAAAGAGGAGGCGAAAAGATGTCGGTACTGCTTTCGTTCACTTGCAGCCTTCTTGATCAGTGTGAGGGCGAGGCTGGGGCGAGATGTCTGAGGCTGGGCGCGAAGGCAGTAATGTTTTTAAAATTGTTGGCAAAGCATAGTAAAGAATACAAGGCTAGCGAGCGCGACTCACGGGATCACACACACACAGCTCTGCTTCTACAAGCTAAAAGCAGAAAAAAACTGTGCAGAACGCTAGACAGGTGCTCCCATCTGTCGGTCGGCTTGCGAAGTAGACGTGAGAGTCTCGGAGGTATACTGATACCTCACAGCAGTTGCTCACACCGACGGCATAAACTACAATTCAGTCATCCACGCAGTGCCAAAGTACCCCGCAGCTGCCTCACCTACGTGCGCTCTTGAAAAAGCAAGTTTACAGAGGAAATGACAAATAATTCTTGCACAAGTGTCTGGTGCAGAGCGAAATCTTCGCGCTACGGTTCGCGAACACCTGACCGGCACTTCCACGGCCACCTGCTCTTCGTCGCTTGACGCGGAAGGCTCGTAACCGTAAGCGGTAATATTTCTTGCCAAGTTGGAAAGTTGGACTGGTCCTCGTCCTTCAGACGTGCACTGCATCGCTGGTAGAGGCACCAGAACTGGCGGCGTCACCGCGCTTCGAATGATCGCGGCCGGCCGGCTGGCTCTCCGACGAGGGTGTCGTGACTTCACGCCTTCCAACTCCCGCGGGTCGGGCGGTGAGGCGCGCGCTCACAAAAACGCCAAAAATAAAGCCATCGGCTCAAAGATTAGCTTAGTGACTACTTCTTTTTGGTGTAATCAAACACGAGGATTCATTTTGAGCATTTTCGTAAAATTTTCAGATTTCGTGTCCGTAACCCTTTAACGGTTGAACATTCCAGCTGGTTCTGGTTAAAATCGGTTTAAGTCGCCGATCTAGCGACACTGACGCACTTTGCTCGGAGCTCTCACTGCAGATATAATACGAGGACAAGCTGGCGATAGTGGTAGCCAAGCGGATGCAGAGTCGGTTCTGTAAACGTGCGAATGCCGGCTTGCAGGACGAAGCGGACTGTGGCTCAAGAGCAACGGTGCGTTAAAACTCCGGACGAATTTTGGATGTTGTAAAAGTGTCATCAGCTTATTTTCATGCTCACTGCAGGACGAAGGCCTCACTAATTACCCCCTGACCAACGCTAGCTCATTTCAAGTTGTGCCGGCAAATTTCCTTACTTCATTAATCCACCTAATTTTCTGCCTTCCTCGACAGCGCTTCCTTTCCCATGTATAAATGTTCTTAGATAACAACGCTGTCTCATTGATTGATATTTAGGCGACTGCGATTATAGACCATATTCAGAAAGAAGCCGGGACATGTTTAAAATTTGACAGTTAAAGGGATGTGGATGCATCAGTAGTTGTCCTTTGAAGTAACCGAACAAGTATTTGGAAAAGCAAAACGTATTCCAAGGCGGCATAGTATATAATGAATTATTAGTTTAGTAAACTTAGTACGATAATGTTTCGTTGGTACCACGAATATATGGGCCATCTCCAGTCTGTTTTATGTGCTGATGTAACATTCAGTGGCCTAACGCGGCCTCAATTTGTTATTACCTGACCGAACAATGTTGTAGAGTGTACGCCATTTAGGTAATAATAATATGTTCAGTATTTTCGTTCAGCGTGGAAAAACTTTAAGGGTGACTTAAGAAGAGTAAATTGATGAAAATAGTCATGCAAAAGGGTCTTTAATGTTTGACTGGGCCAAATGTGCACAGCATGCAAAGTGTGTTCAGGAATGCCGCAGACCAGAAATATCAGTGCACTCATACCGAGTTTTTTTGCGCTAATTTCTGAGAGGAATGGTATGCCGAGGATACCTCTGCAATCTTTTACCCCTATGTTGCTTACTTGCATGTCTTGTTTTCGCGAACCTCATGCTTATATGATGAGACGAGCAGATGCTGTGCAATCAGAGATACATAATGGGCTGCGTGTGCAGCTTGCGTGTTTATGAATATTTATTGCACGGTCACTTGACAGGCAGGCGGCGGATGGTGTAATAAATATTAATGGCGTAAACAGCTGAGGCTGAGGCTTAATGTACACATTTCCTGACGCGTTATCGTGCAGCAGGCGATGTGGCATGTCTGCCGATAAGCAATTTTCACTCCGCTTTTCCCGCTACATGTATAAGCAACAGCAGTGTGCGTAGCTCTTCCGTTTCGAATGTTTTTTTTTCTTACATCCTGAATGAGACCAGTTTTCTGCCACACATAAGCTTGGGATGATTATATTGACAAGTCATCTAATTTTAAATATAGTAATAAAGGCATGTGCGCGCTAGAACCGTGAGAGTACGAGAGAGTAGTCATTGAGTAGGCTTCTTTGACGTATGTTTTGACTCGACATGGTAAAGGAAACAATTACGTCTTTGGCTACTATAATGATTGACTGCTGTAGAGCCGAATAAAAAGATGACGATACTAATGCCATGCTCTGTCTTAAAGACAGTGATTATCAACTTTATAGAAGCATGCGAAACTAAGAAAAGCGTACGTTATATATATATATATATATATATATATATAATGTCACGAGACTGCGAGCAGTGTGACAAAGACGGCGTTTGCCACTTGGGAGAAGAAATACGACGATTGAAAAGCGCATTTTTCCGTCATCTTGGCAGTGCTGCAACTCGCTGTACGTAGTTTGTAAATGTATTTTCATTTCTACATTTTCCCGTGGCATTTTAGTGGAGATGCTGGGTAGTATACGCAAAACGAAACTCCACAGCGAACGTTTCCTTTCAAGTTCCACAGTGTCAACAGGCGGGGATACTGCGTCAACCCCAGCCGGTGACATTGGTCCAACCCCGCGACCAGGGCTCGTTTTGCGGTACCGACTGCGTCGACGTCGATGACTGGCTTGGGAATTACGAGCGGATCGCAACGAACAATCGGTGGGACCCGACAGTGGCACTCGCCAATGTCGCCTTCTACCTCAGCGCGACTGCGCGAATCTGCTTTGATACTCACGAAACCGAGCTGACCAGCTGCGATCTATGCAAGCAGAAGCTTCGTGACAAATTTGGCGAATGAATTGGGCGCCAGCGCGCCACTTCGAAAGATATCTCCTGTCGCGCTCAGACTCCCACGGTGTCGTGCGTCTTATACATTCTTGACGTCATTGCCCTTTGCCGCCGACTTGATACCAACATGGCCGATGCGGACAAAGTAATTCAGGTTCTGAAAGGCTTTGCTGATGATGCTTTCAACTTGTTGGTCTTTAAGGACTGCTCAACTGTTGAATACATTATGAAGGAATGCAGGTGTTTTGAAGAACTGAAGAGTTGCCACATTGAGCAATGACCATTGACCACATTGAGCTGGCTAACGTAGGACTCCAGCCCGTTGGCTCCCTTCCTCACCTTCGGGTCAGTTCTGTTCTTCCGCCTTATATGAATACAGCAACAAATTATCGCGATCGCGATCCGGCCCATTGGAAAACCGAGGACGACAAGCCCATCTGTTTTCATTGCTATGGCACTGGACATAATCCCTGTCACTGCCAATATCGCTCACCTTCCTTCCCTCGCTAATTTTTTGACATGCGATGCGACGACAATCGGCCCAAGCAGTTTACCGCTCGAAATAGCTCACCGCTCCAAGACGCTCCTGCACCGACCCGCAGCTCCAGCCGTTCACTTTCCCTGCACGATCGTCGTTCCCGGTCACCCTTGCCGCGCCGCTAGTCCTAGCCGCACCCCTCTGGATGCTCTTCCCAGGAAAACTGAACAATGCCGCTCCCGGAGGTGACGTTGCCTTCAACCCCCGACCTGCAAATCCTCTTTTAACCTTGCCGACACATGAGAACGTACTTGCCGTAGAAGTTTTGTTACCTGTTATTTAAATAAATAAAGGTTATTTAAAGGTTACAAAGGTTATTTAAATAAATAGAAGCACGATGATAAAAAGAAGTAAAAAAGTAGCTGTAAACACATGTCGCCATGGCGAACATCCCATTGGTATCTTCCTATGTGGAGCATTAATCACGAGGGAAAAAGATACATGCGGAAAACTTGTTTTCTGGGCACGCAGTGCATGTACACCTGATCTTGTCTAACCATAATAACAATTGAGCACGACCAAATCAAAAAGAGTTAAATTCATTGATCACTAATTTGCAGAGCTGAATTGTAAGCCAACTTTTCGAATCACTTTTATCTTGGTGAACGTGCTGGAATCACTGTCTCTTGTTGAGTAGCTTCTGCCCCAGCATCACAAACACAGGACCAGCCCCACGTGTCTCTACGGCGCTATCTGCGAGCAATACAACAGAAGGAGCCGGTCAGCAGTGCTCGTTAACACAAAGCAGTGACGCTAAGCGCAAAGAACAAGCACCACCTTGCTGAGCGTCTCCAGAAAGCCGAAGTGGTTCAATTTATGACGAAGACGCAGGCGTTTCAGCGTGAAAGAAAAAATGTCGCAGTTCGGCCCGAAAGGCGAAGCGTCAATTGCGATAGCAAATTAGTAGAGAACTATTCGGAGTAGGGATAGTAGTTTTATCAGCTGAATAAACTTGGACACATTCGCTTACTAACTGAATTAACTATCTGGTGCCAGCGCGCACAAGCAAACATGAATAGATCACACTCAATGACCGCAAACAACGACTGTCAAAACGCTGGCAGCAAGCGCAGCCGCCGCAGCGAGCGAAGCTTCCTGCGGTCTATCGCTTCAACGGAAACTGAGCGGCGAATGCACCGCGCATACAAAGGTCAGAGCCGTGTGGAGATCGCTTTTAGGAGACGGTGCGGGCGACCACCGCCGCCGGGCAAAGTACAAGCGCGGTTGTTGGCAGAGTTGAAGCTGCCCCCTCCCTCCCGCGCTGCCTTCCCGCTTTCGTCCTTTCGCATGGGAGATTGAGTGGCCAGTTCCCCTTGCGCCCGGTTGCAAGATACGCGTTTGGTGCCACAGCACAAAGTCGCCCCGCCTACCTCCCTCCCAAACCCCCACGGCCTTTCGTGCGACGGAAGTCGCGTTTGCTTTCCGCCGTGCGTTCGCTCTCCGTGATAGCGCGCATCCCCCGCGCGCTTTCACTCGCGCATACGGCGCGCGGAGACGATGTTATCGCCCTTGCACTTTATACGGAACCTCACGGCGACGGCGGCGAAGATGGTGACGCCGACGGCAGAAATCCGCTTGAAGTGTCCATATAATTGCGATCGCAATAAATGTCATCGGTATAACGAAGCCGCCTATAAAGGCGCACCGCAAACAAAGTATATTTAAGGCACACAGGGCAAGCAAACGGATAACACACACAAGGAAAATAGCTAAAGTTCATGCAAGCGTTGAAGATACTACATGAGGAGCTTTCACCAGTGAAGTGGGCACGATGTTCAGTCAGGGCGAGGAGCGTGCGAAGAGCAGATTGGAGCACGTCCTGTGGATAGAGCTTGGCACAGCGTTGATCCTTGTGTATGTCGCCAACGATCGGACGCCCTTTCGACGCTCACTGGCCGGAGCTTGACTGAGATACTGGAGACGCCGGAGGGGCCCATGCTGGACACCCTTACGGCGTTCGCCAGCCTCAGGCTTCGGGAAGGACTAGATGATCTTCTTCTTGTTGGAGCGCTCGTGCTGCTACTATTTAATGTCGTCGTCATCTTCTTCGTCTGGCCACGAAAGACGGGATCCCCGCACATCATGCCACCGTTACTGCCCTTATCGACACCCGTGCAGATATTTGTATCATGAGCTCTGATCTACGTGAACGGTAAACAAAATACTAACATCTCCCGTGTCACGCGTTGTGCGTGTCGCTGACGGCGGAACTAAGACCGTGCTCGGAATGTGCACCGCACGTGTGAGTGTCGCTTGCCACCACACTTTCGTTTGGTTTCATGCTCTTCCGCACTGCCATCATGACGTAATCCTTGGACTTTAGTTCTTGTCTGACCACTCCGCAGTGATTGATTGGTCGGGCGGTGTCGTTGAACTGTACTTCCCTGCTTCACCAGACGTTCCCGACACAGTCAAGAATCAGCTGTCATATGCCGAGTTTCTTCGTTTGCCGGCCTAAGCACTGACCTGTATTGTAGCTTTCCCTACCCCAGTGTACCGGATGAAGACTATGTGGTTATTCCGGCTTCCAGTACCCTGTTGTTGCACAACGTTTCTTTTCCCCACACCGCTGTGACTGTTGCAACCAACCAGACCTGTCTGCCTCTCTTAGACTTTGGACTCTGTCCTCAAGTTCTCCCCCAAGGCGTACCTTTGGCCACTCTGTCACCATCAGTACAGTGCCAGATTTCATCACTGTCGCCTGAACCTCCTTCAGCAATTTCTTCCGCCGACGCACTCACTTCTCCGTCGGTACAGGATGATATCACAAAGATGATTGCCCCGGACCTCCTTACCTCTGAAGTGGATGACCTCCGTCATTTGCTCGTCACATACTCCGGCATTTTCGACTTTGACGGCCATCCCATAGTCGAAACCATTCATGTCAAACATCGCATACGTACTAGCGATGCGCCTCCAGCACACCTGCGGCCTTACCGCGTGCCACTATCTGAGCACCAAGTTATTCAGCAAGAGGTGGGCAAGATCTGTTCAAACGGCATTATTGAGCCGTCCGCGAGTCAGCAGGCTTCTCTTTTGTCTTAGGTAAAAAGGACAACAGTTGACCATCCATCGACCTGCGCTCTGATTACTGGCAGATCGCCATCGACGACAGGGACCATTAAAAGACAGCCTTTGTTACAGTTGATGGTCTTATCAGTTCAAAGTTATGCCATTTGTTTGGGCAGTCAGTAAACTTCGCCCTACATACATGGGCGACCTTACACTGTTACCACTGACCACCACGCTCTATGCTGGCTTTCAAGTCTCAAGGACCCCACTAGACGTCTAGATCGCGCAGCTCTAAGTCTCCAGGAATTCACGTACACTGCGGTGTACAACTCAGGCCGGCTACATCAGGACGCCGACTGCTTGTCTCAGCAGCCAATAGAAGCCCCAGACGTTCCTACGGAGGACACACGAACCGTCATTTTCTCACTCACTGCTTTCAGGCAGACTGGTGACGAGCAACGGCGGGTCACGTCTCTAAATGATCTCGTCAACCGCCTGCAGTCTAACTCGTCGAACCGGTCACTTCGCCTGTTCGTAATTGTAAATGGCACCTTATCTCGCCAGAACATGCACCCCAAGGTGCAGCAACTACTTCTCGTCGTTCCCTTTCATCTCCGAGTGACTGTACTCGAGAAACTGCATGATGTCCGTACAACCGATCACCTTGGTGTTTCCAGGACGTATGACCGTGTACGGAGGCGCTTTGTCTGGTCCGGTCTCTACCGTTCTGTTCATTGTTAGGTCGCCCTGAGTTCCGCCGTTCTGAGCCTATCTATCTATCTATCTATCTATCTATCTATCTATCTATCTATCTATCTATCTATCTATCTATCTGTCTATCTATCTCTCTATCTATCTATCTATCTATCTCTCTCTCTCTCTCTCTCTATATATATATATATATATATATATATATATATATATATATATATATATATATAATCTTACGTTGACCATGTGACCCAAGTTGCCTACGCGTATGGGCTACGAGATATGTGTTCGAGGTCCTGATGCCACCGTTAGTAGTTCCATCTTTGTCATTTCAGCTTCGTAACCTAACTCTGGTCTTACCAGTGTCGTCACGTCTCCCACGCTGACGGAGTGGCCCGAATTGTCTAACAGCTTGGACCACTATTCATGTGACTGTGGTCGTGATGCCGTTGGGGTCTTTTGATCGCCGTCATAGCCTGGTCATCCGGTCCCTGTCATGCCGTCGTCATAACGTTATTGTCGTCATAGAGTCGACGAGCATTCGTTGCTACACCATCGTTGTGATGCCGTCGTGTACGTTCTATCCCCGTCACTCCTGCTTGATCATCCAACTCTGGTCATGCCCTCATGGTCACAGCATCGTCGTAATACAGTCCTTGTGATATGCACGTCAGCGCAGTCATAGAATCATGCCGTCGCCCTGACGCTGTCGTTTTACCATCGTCATCGCTTCAGAAACGTTATCCTATTGTCGTCCAGGCATCTTCGTTCTATCGACATCATTTATTCTCTGTCATTCTAGCGTAATCGTACTGTCTTCATTCAATCGTGATCACGTCTCTATTATCAGGTCGTCTTCACTGCATCAGCATCATCATCAGGCAGTCTCTTTACTGCATCCGTTTTTATGCCGATGTGCCAGCGCCATCGTCATCATTACAGCTCATCTTCCGGTTGTCTTCATACACTCGTTGCCGTCCCATTTTTCTCATGAAGTCCTTGTACGCTAGCGTCGTTATAACAACGTCATCATTGCGGAAGCCTCATCGCATTGTGATCATGCCGCCGTTGTCATAGCGTCTTTGTCTTTCCATCGACGTCATTCCTGCTTTGTCATTGTAACGTTGTGACTGCGTCGTTCGTCATAAACTCCTCGTGATGCCATCGTACTCATGGGTGACATTGGCAAGCGAATGCCATACCAAAGTGAGCTGATAGTGGAGACAGTGTATGTCGCATATAGTAGCGGCGACGGAAAATACAAGGAAGACAACAACACATTTTAAATAGCTGTGTCTTCAGCAATACGGTGTCCATTCTTTTAATGCTAATCGGACTACCTACGACCGTCGTCGTGAGATGGGTACTGCCGTAATTGTTTCTTTTTTAGCTAGAGAGACACATACGAAATACTCATGCACTAACCATGAGTAGAAAATAATTAAAAAGGAAAGCCCTGCGAAAAGTTACTTTGCGAGTTTAAGCACACCTCGTGAGAGTTGGCGGGCAAGAAATGAATGAAAAATTTATTGACATTAAGATGCCGTGTTAGGTCAGAGACAGCGAGCATTTTGTCGCGCACAACAAGAGGTTCAGTTCGAACGCGCCTGTCTGGTGGTCAATGTGCCACGGGCCCTCGCGTGTTAGAACATTTCTCGGTGTGAATGCGCCATAAGTGCTGCGTATCGTCAAAATGTCGGAAGAGTCCAAGGACAAAGCTGAAATTGGCTATCGCTTTCAGTGAATCGCCTTTCTGGTAAAAAATGTAGTTTTTGTTTTAAATAAACAAAACAATAAATTTGTCCGTCGGCTGGAATTTAACACAGGACATCTAGCACAAAAGCCCGATCCTGTACCCGTTGTGCCACGAACGCTGTTTCCTCACAGCAAGTGCCTCACAATCAAGTCGTACTTTGGGCTAGAGCACTGCACGGGCCGATTTTTTCAGCCCGGCCCGGGCCCGTTTTTACGTTGGGATGCCCGCCCGAGCCCGACCAAAAGCTTTATGGTGAGACCCTGGCCCGGCCCGGGCCCGAAAATAATCTACGTTACCCGCCCAGCCCGGCCCGCCACCACTTTGCCTTAGGCCCGAGCCCGGCCCGAGCCCGGCCCAAGCCCGGCTCGAAACCGGTCCGAACCCTGCCCGAGACCGAAAAAAATCACCGAGCGGGATTAAAAAAAATAAAATAGAGAAGAGAATGAAAGGGATTTATTCTTAAGGCATAAATACGTGTCATATGCAATTATGAACATCTTTTGAGCAGGCTGAAAGCAAATACCAGCGCGCAAAGTAGTACGAATGATCCTGCCGTGCACCATCGCCAGCAGTTTCCAACGGCGCGACCTTCGTGCAACCCCATCCACTTCTATCGCAGTGCCGCCACATAATTTTTCCACGTCGGGCACTGCAAAGCATGCGCCGCCCCAGCCGCTCGTCCCACTCAACCGTATTCTAGTACACTATAGCCGAAGCGCAGCCACGACCGGTCGTGAGCGCAGCGCAAGGATGGAGTTTATGGAGAAAGAAAGCTTCTCGTTCCTCCATGGTGAAGCGCCATGCACTGCTGCTAGGCGGCCGGTTGAGAACATGGGTGCGATCATGGATGGACGCAATGCCATACTTCAGCCGTGTGACGAATTAGCTTATCTTACCAGTCATCGTTTTACCAATTCGCCTTTGAAGAATCAGCAAGTCCCGAACGCGCTTGCACCGCGCTGAAAGCATTAATTACATTCATTTAGGTAAAGAATACAAGGGCATCCTTTGGTTTCAGGCGACTTCGGTCTTTCTGGACTTCTACATTCTGTTCAAACAGCGCAAAAAACGACGGAAGAAGAATAGGGAAGTACACAGGAGTAGCACTGCTAGCTTCCAGATGCGCCGGGGCAACATGCTTTTCAGAGTCGAGAAGCCCGAGGATAACTCGCTGCACGTTACATGCACACCACCAGAAAGTCTGAGCCCGGCCCGGGCCTGCGTCAAAATACCCAAGCCCGGCCCGGGCCCGGGTCAAAAAGCACGTGCCGTGCCCGAGCCCGGCCCGAGCCCGTGAAAAAACTGCTCTGCCCGGCCCGGGCTTTTGGGTAAGCCCGAGCCCATGCAGTGCTCTACTTTGGGCATGTAGAAGCACAGCAATAATTTAAATTATTAACACGTATTGACCTGATCTCGATAACACTAGTCTTAGCGAGAACGAAGATGTTTCAGGAGTCTTTTTTCCGCTCACAATTTAAAAGTGTAATTGTGTGCCAGCATCTGTTGATTGTACAAATGTAAATTCCTTTGTGAAATTTTTGTGGTTGCGCTTGATGTAAAAAAGAAGAACCTCCCTTGCTTGGGCAGCATTGCTGCCGGCAGTAGATTGAAATAAAATAAAATAAAATAAAAATCTGTTCTGACCCCGAAGATAGTGCAATAAAAAAATCTGGAAGTCCGGCTTTCTTCCAACTCCCCTCACGCGAAGAGTGACGTAATAGAGTGCGCTGCATACTGATTCCGACCCATTTTCACCCCTAACTCGCTCAGGAACACGTTGCATTTAATCAATTTCAAATGAAGGCTGAATCGTCTTCCAACTTTTTTTATTGATGTAGCATGTTTCATTTGCTATTTTCTGAAAGATTGTGTTATCTTGGTAGCATCCCTTGTTTTGTTTACATTAAGCGATTGGATTGTGTGGAACGCTGCCGGAGCTCCACCAACTTACTAGTAACGTTGTTGCGTTACGCTTAAGCATCCGTATTACAAGTTGAGGCAAATAATAAAGTGAACGTTCTCACCGGAGCCTCTCGCTTCACTGCTCCATAGAGCAGAAAGGCCATTATATTTTGCGTAGTAGCGGATGCACATTACGCTCTATCTTCGATGTGTTCGGTTTGAGGTACCCGGGAAGTATTCTCAAAGAAACGATAAATACAGCTCATGAGCGCGCTGTTCATGCTCGAAAACTTCTCATTCCTGATTTTCGCAACTGCGTTCACTGAATTAACCAAAATAAAGCTGGAACACAAATTTATAAGGGTTCTGTGATCAGTATTCTTTATCAAAAAAAAAAAAACACTCGAACAATTCGCGATTTCGTCCGGTCCCGCCTTTTTGTTTTTTTCTTAAACGCATCCCTGCGCCGTCAATGAGCAGGAGCGTCTCAAGCGAACGTGAGATCTCAGCGGAGTCGGTGGTGAGTTTGTCTCAACCGGAACTTTAGGCAGGACTTGCTTCGTTGTCGTAATCTCCTTCTGCAGCTGCTCGGGCTGCGCTGTGTCTCAGTGGCGTAGAGCTAAAAAAAACAGACATTTAGCAGGCGACGTTGCTTCATCAGGTCTATCTATCTAGAGATCAAGCAAAAGAAAAAAAAAAACTGCGCGAAGCCCCGGTTGGATTGCATCCTCTTTTCACGATGACTACCTTACAAGACGTTCACTTGCACTCCTAATGCCTGTTTTTTGCTTTCTTTTTTGATGACTAAGCAATTCACTCTTAGAACATAATAGGAAAAATGTTTTCTCATTTCCCTCCAAGTACGGCGCGTACCTTTTTTGAAAATTATTATTCCCTATCTTGGGCGCTGAGAGCTCATTGAGCCGTTTCTTTTGTGACTGACTGTTGATTTCTTATGCATGCGAAGAATTCATCATACCGCTCAAGTTTGGAATATGTGGTAATCCAAAACTAAATAGAAAAGAAGCAACACTTTTTTATAAGAAATTGGATACACTCTAAGGCTATTCATATTGTCTTTCGGCGCGTCTTTGGGCCACTTGTTCTAGAATGCAGTCTGGTCCACTTGCGCTTTATCTGGTGATAAAGTTTAAAGGGGCCAATCGGAAGGAAAAGAAGGCAAACTCAAATGGGCCCGACTCGCAACAGGCAATCATTCAATAACGCTAGCACGTATACGTGAAAAATAACTGCCTATAAACGCTAGCTCTGCAAATTCTAAGTGAAGACACAAAAACACACACAAAAAAAAACCCGAGAGCACTTTTCATGTAAGCGTACTTTTGTGCTAGCTAACGCTAATGATGCGCAACTAGCGCCTGAGTGTTTGGATGTCCTCATCAGCTTTAGTCGGCCAGCACTTTGTTGCACAACATGAATTTACCCCAACTAGCATGGAAACGCACAATAGGACGGATGCACCAATGTATTTCCATCTGTTGATGACTTACACATCCTCTACCATGTTACGCCTGATAAAACCAGCAATAATGTTTACCAGAACATCAGTGGGTTTTTCGCCACTCTTACCTTCCTGTCTTTTCACCAGGGCGCTTGCCATGAATTGTCAAACAGGATTTCCCGATGTTCGCTCCTCTTGGTATTGCGCCTCAACCAAGGTCGCACTTGCTGGTTCACCCCGCGCTCAGAGAAGTGTCTTCTTCCATTCACTTTGATTCGTTCGAAGCTTGTGAAACGCGCTATGAGACTCTTTGCCATAAGGAACGTGCTAATTTGTTCCTGTCCTCAGGAAACACACAGAGAGAGAGCAAGGATAAGTTATTGAGGAAACTCAGAGAGGTTAGCCTGAGGTAATATTCTCTAGCCTGCTTTACTTTGCTCAGGGCGGAGGGGAAAAGGAAAAGAAAGGGACTATGAGGAGTGGTGATGAGAGTATAGAGAAGCCACGCAGAGCTTTGATTCACAATGTCAATGACAAACATTCGCTGGGTATCCCGAGTTCGTTTTGTTTGGCTTTGCACAACTTAGCCCGCTTGAATTTCGAAAGCGAGAGAATTGTGCTGGACAAGAAGTGGATAAGTCGAAAGTCGCGGTGCTCCTTCAGGCTCACAGCACGTCAGACATAGTGAAGGAGGCAGCCAGACGTGCAGCCGTACGGGTGATTTAATCAGCACCCGACAAAGCTTGGTCCGTCTACAAAAAAGCGGACCGCAGTTCCTCCCGCGACTTGAACCGCGACAAACGACGTATATCAGGTTCTTCGTTCCTTGCAAGGAAGTTCAACGTCATGCAGCTATTTTTACAAACGCACTAGTAGGTCGTTGGATCAATGCGACCGCCGCTGTGAACAGGCTAGAAGCGTGAATTGGAAAATGGGCTGTAATTGGTCATTTCTTGTGACAAATGGGGTCGCAAGGTGTTTAGTCGTGTATTTAGCGAAGGTATCGCGATCCCAGCAAGATGGTGAAATATGCGATGCTTTCGCTATGCATTGCAACGGGACGCCGTGTCTCAGCCCGCACATTGCTTAAAAAGATTATACAGTTTTAGAAAAAGTGAGCCCAAAGTTAGCGGATGCAATTCGATGGGGCAAGAAGGCAAAAAAAAAGTACAAAAGTACTGAAGCTGCGCACAATGAAGCTTGGATTTTTACGTATGCTATAAGTCACCCGAATAGGCTATTTCTACATCTCATTAATATTTTAGGATCTGAATGAAAAGAGGCTCTTGCTTTGAGTTTTCTGGGCGCGCATGCTGTGAAGTGTTTTTCGTTTGTTTTTCTAACTTCCATTCTTGCCTTCTTTCTTTTTCTTTCAGAGACCATATGTATTGTGATCGCACAATTGTTTAAAACGTTTGTGTTGCTAGCAAGCGCCTTGTCCTGTCAGCTCTACCTCATCCCATATTTCTCGAGTTTTTTCAGCCACGACGCCGTCTTAAATGAGTGTTCGTTACACCGTCAGCGGGCAAGTGTCTCCTGCCGTGGCCTTATGTGAATCTGTTTCCAGTCCTATGACGTATCTCTTCTTTTTTCTTGCCCATTTCTTTTTGAGAACATCCATTCACTTTCCTTTCAACTCTGTGAAACTGGTGTGTCCGCAGTGCCACCGTGCTTAGACGGCGGGAAAAAGAGCATCTGTGGGTATCGCTCCAAGAGAGCACTTTCTCTATCGCACGGTTGCTCCCGATGATGAGCCTCTCAATCCTGACGTGCACTTGGTATACTTTTGCGCCAGACATTGTGTTCATTCAGACACCGGGACTCACTTTATCTGACAATGGTGATACCCCAGTCTTCGAAGCGCCATTTTTATTTTTTTTTATTTTGTCCCCTATACTTTCTACTTGTACTTGTTACCGCATCTTATCTGTTTTATCGACTTCGCTCTTTTGATGATCCACTTCTGTATTGTTTTCTTGGCATCGACATCTCGCTTTGCAGCACTTACTAACCTCTTCCTCGGCCAAAGTCATTTCCTATATAGTGGCGCAGAAATCAATCGTCATGGCCTTCTTTTTATTCTTTTTTTTTCGCCATATAGCTCCGGCTTCTCATTAAGTTGCAGGGCCACCTCAGCCACCCTATTTGCGCGCATGATCCAATCTGCTACTTTCACTGGGTCGTTGAGGTGTTAGCTCAGTCACATACTCGTGTGATGCATGCATTCAGGTGTTGTCTATTCTTTGTTCTAAAATTCACAGTCCATTAATTCAATTAATTTGAGTAGCGGCTATCGGGTGACTACAAGAGGAGCGGTAAATCTTCATCAAAATGAAAAAGTAGTAAGTGTTGTTGTTTTACCGTAGAAAACCAGGGATTTACGAATTGATTTTACGCCCAGCAAAGCGATTTATAATAGAAGATTAGTTTGCATATTCAATAAATGTTGCTGCGATCCACGTATATTTTGAGTTCTAACATATTCTAGAGCACTGGGCCACAGAGAATACCAAATTGGCAAGGCGGACTCTTATCAAATCATTTAGTGGCTCACCAGCACATCAAGTAAGCAGATATGTCTCATTGTATGATCTATCTTCTGGACATCAAACACTCGCGAAGAAGCAAAAAGAAAATTGAGTTTCTAGGGGCGAGGTGGCTAAGGATCGTTTAATAACATTTCTATATCTGTACATAACGCATTTGTTTTCAACTGAGCATGTTTTCACGCTTGTGTCAGAGTACGGCTGCGTTCCACGGTAATGTCTTCAATACGCAGAAACTATAAAAAACAGGCAATGACTGTTTTAACGCGAAAGCATTAAAGGCCCCGTGTCGCAGCAAATTCGGGATTGGCGTAGGTGTCGGCGCTAGCTTCGGCGTAAGCATCGGTGTCCGTGGAAACCGTGGCGGAGAAATTCATGCCGAACCACAGGGGGATAAAAAGAGACATGAATAGTCAGTATCAGGTATACGGCGTTGTTGTTGTGTGGCCTAATATATGTAAGTGCTGCAAAGCGCTGGACGACTTCTAACGCTGCCACACGGGCCAATTACTGTATAATGGCGCCAGCGTGTATGCCTCTACCAAGCGCAAGACGTGGGTCGTTTCCGCAAAGAGTGTAGGCGGGTGACATGTACGCGTGCAAAGAAAGGCTTAGCTGCGGCGTACAAGAGTCGCCGAAGGCGCACCCTCACTCGGAACAAAAGGGAGGGCGGTTCGACCTGAATGGGAAGCGTAAGGGGAGATGGGCATAAGGGAAAGAAAAGTGGGTGTAGTTGCAGCTATACGCTACCGGTGGTTGTCCCCGTACTTCCCAGATGTCACGTTGCGACATTCTTGACCGCTACTGTCGCTTGTTTATGGGCCTCATCGCCGGACAGGGAGGCGTATTCATGGAAGTGAGGCAACGCGATACACGTCCACCCAGGTTTACGACCACTGTTTAGCATCCGTGCTTTTTTTGGGAATGCCTTGAGAAAAAAGATATTTTTATGACCACTTACCCGGCTGCGACAACTGGGCGCTTTTGTGTGAGATCGCCATCGGGCGACAATTACTGTGTTCGGCGATTCCATCCGAACCGGCTCCCAGCAGCACGGAGCGTGCAAGTTTTTTTAGCACTCGCAGGGCAGCTTTCCGTCTGTCATCCATGTCGCAAATAGCCGTGCCTTCTTGGAAACATTCTCGCAGCTGGTGTGCTGGCTTCTTGCCTTAGATGTTGAACCCGCGTTCTTGTGCGTAGACAAAAGCGAACGGCACGGAGAGTTTATTTCTACACGCGCGAGCTTGAGCCTGGTCTCCGGTGCCGGAGGACGTCAAAGTCGAGACTCCGTGCCAAACCAAGGGCAGAGTAAGACGACATATGTCTTTCAGTGATCCTATCCCCTTGCATGTAGTATAGATTGTGTCATTCTTTTCATCAATGCCGTGCCTACCACGAAAGCTATGGTGCTATTGTTTGTAATGTAGTGAACCCTCATCTGTGATTAGCTGGTGCGTGACCGTTTGTGCCACTGATGATCTAAAGAGTCATGTTTTTGTTGTTTGTGAGACAGCGTAGGTTCTGGGTTGGTCCTGCGCCGACGCTGTGGGGGTGAATAAAGCGTCTCTGCATCGGATAACGGCTCTTGCTTCGCGCTGTCATCGTGCACTCGAGTCATCAAGGGGCCCCGACTTCGGAACTTGAACACTTTCACTTCTTGACTGGCGTAGAAGCTAGCAGAGGATAAAGAAAAATGAAGTTAACTTGGACATTCAGTCATGCACCTATAGGCCCAAGAATGAATATGTATATAATATACCATGCGTCCCACTTTTGCAAATATTTTAAAATATTCAAGTTCAACGTAGCTGAACAGAAACAAATTAATACTGTTTGGCCGTCTCTAGAAGCATGTCAGACTATTGTTTGTATTTAGCCTAATGGCGCAATTGGTTACTATTAAATATGTACATTCAATAAATAGTAATTTCAGAGCAAACTTGTCAATCCTCAAGATTTCACGATCGAGCTTTCTGTTGCTCAATACGTGATACGTAAAGGTTTTTTTTTTCCAAGCCCGAAAGAAAGCACCTGAAATATGAACTAAGTGCCTCGCGACCAGTATAAACGGACCGACGGAAAAAAAATTATTGATAAAAGCACTTGCCAGGTTGCCAGCCCGGGCTCAGGCCACCCGGGCATTATGTGCGGAGAGGCATAGCCTTTCCACCGCTGCCCGGGCCCGCTGGATTGCCCATAGTTGATCGTGTAGATCTGAGCTAGTCAGAGCGTTTAGCCATCGCTACTCGAGAAGGTCTGGTTCTATGTTGTCCTCTCTGTATATTGGTGTGATCTCTGTGCATTTCCATAAAACGTGTGCCATGTCTGCGTGTTCGTGCTTCCAGAGCTTGCAGCTCGCTTCTGGGTATTGTGTGGAATTTACTGTGTTTAAGTGCACTGGGTTTCTGAAGGTTCTGGTTTGGAACCTTCTTCCAATGTGTTTTTTGAGATCTGTGTAGTTGTTTGTGCGGTTTGTGGGTATGCTTCTCTTTGTTTGTTCTAGTGTAAACGTTTTTTATCACGTATTGATCAGCAGAATGTTGGATCGGCAATTTTTTTCAGGGTAGTCTAGAATTTTCTCATTGACACTTTTAATCTGCATACAATATATTATGAAGTTAATGAAGGTAATCAAGTTTAATGAAGTATAATGAGGAAGAGAACGACGTTCGTCTCGGCATCGCGCGTCGACGCTTACGCTTCGTGAAATGCAAACGCCTGGATATCATCTCAGCGTGTACTACAACAGGGTATACGCGACAATGTTTAATAATAACTTATTATGTACTTGGACCAAATGCAAGAAAATATTCTGACTTGCTCCAAGCGACGGCAAACAAACATTACCTTGGTTCTGCCCAGCTACGTGGCATTTGCATATATTACAATTTTTACACAAGTTACGTGGGGCACTCGGTATGTCAACATTATATGTAACGTTTATCATAATACGTGAGGCACGTCACATCGAGTATCCTGCACGATGTTACAGGTCCTTCAATGGCGTGATTCGTGTCGCATAATTGGGCGATCCAAAAAAAATGAAAATCAGGGGTATTACATGCCACAACCACAATTTCATCATGAGGCACGCTGTATAGTGTTGGGCTCCGGATTAAATTTGACCACGCGGGCTTCTTCACCGTGCACGCAATGCGCTGAATACATGCGTTTTTGCATTTCATCGCCATCTAAATGTGGCCGCCACCGCCGGGATTCGATCCCGTGCCTTCGAGCGTAATAGCGCAACGCCCTAGTCACTTCGCCATCACGGCGGGTAATTAGGCGATCTATTAGAATGTCTAAAGCAGACGACAGCAAGAGCTTTCACGGACAGATGACTCAACAAAGATTTTCCGGAATTCCCTACGTTGTCCCAAATGTACGTCTCAAAATAGGAAGCATATATTGTTTAATAAACAAGAAAATCTCTGCACTGCTCCTCCAAGCTTAATGTGTTTTGGCCTCTAATAATCCAACGTGGTAACGGATTTCGTTTTTTTTTGCGATTTCCGAGCAGTCGTGAAGCGTGGACTCCTAGCCACAATCCCTTCAGTGGAGAGCAAGCGACCGTCCCGTTTTTTAATCTTGTCGTGTGCCTCCTCGCGCCACCTATTCTTTTGGGTAGTGACGTGTCGGAAATCGCCTGAATTCTTAGTCGTATAGGATAAACGGTACCATTTTTGGCCTGATGCATTTCCAATCTGTGGTCGGCCTGGCATGCGCTCATCTTGGAGAGGTTCTCCAGCTTTATTTTAAGTCACTGTTCGTTTCATGGAAGGGCAGTTGTCGTTCGCAGAAACAGGGAGTATGTATAAGTTCTGGTATGACAACGATTCTCTAAACTATGGTCACTAAAGTAGTCAGTACTGGTGTTTAAGCTTTTTGGGGTGGTCGAGAAGGTTCGGCTTGCTTTATATTGTCGATTACTGGACTTTGAGCTAGATGTCACTCACGTTTGAAATATTAAGCCAAGAAGTGTTTCTTGTCTCTGAAATAGCAATTATCGGTCGACAATGACATATGTTTCCTAAATATTACGTTTATGCTGAAGGACAAGCGGTTATGATGATACTACTAACCGCGTGGTATCAAGCTTCATCGGTCAGTGCACTCTGATCACAATAAAAAGGTGAAAAGACAGATTATAAATATTTGTTTCAAGAACCTTGCAAAAATATCGCCTTGACATTATAGATACAGTAAAATCCAGCATTGCGCTCGCCTTTAAGATACCGGTTATTTAAAGCATGTAGTGACATCTGCACAGCTAAAATTATTCTTATAGAAATGCAGACTGTGAATGGTGTCACTGTAGCAAGCCATAATGAACGAAACACGAAGAAAAAAATTGTGGTTATGCTTTAACATTCACGCGGTTTTGCACAACATTGCTTTACGCAAAAATGCGCTTAGTTTTGCGCAGGACAGACGGGCCACTGCATAAACAATAGCATCTGCTATTACGCTTATTATGTAAGGGTCAAAAAGGGAGCCTGGTTTGCCAGGCACTGCATAGACTGTGGCTGTGTGTGCGTGTCTCAAGAGTGCGCGGACATCGCAAGAATCGACAACCATTTACCGAGCGAGCTTATTGGCCCAAAGGAGATTAGGCCTGGAACCCAGGTGCTTCATCAGTGCGTCGGTTCTTTTTGTCTACTAGAGAATACCTTCCTGAGTATAGAGGCAACGTGTGGGATAAGCTAGAGAACTCTGGGAACGGTGGAAAAGTGTGTGATCTGGAGTGTGGGTAATCCATCGCTTAAGTACTTGGTAATCCAAACTTTCGGTACGGACTTGCACGTTGTGTAGGAATATGGAGCTTGCCAGTGCCGGAGCAACACCACTTGAGCTGTCCGAGAAGGAGCTCAGCTAACGGATCCACACGCAGACGCGGCTGCGTCCCGGGCAGCATTACATAAAAAAGCATGGGAATATGGGCCTTCTCGTTTCGCGTCTGGTCGTGATTGGATATGGTGTATCTGCTTCGAAGAAGACTTTACCCACCTCGTACGATGGCTCAGAGGCTATGCCGCTGTTCTGCTACGAACGAGGTTGTGGGTATGATGCCGGCTGAGGCGGATCCTTACCGACAGAGGAGAAATTTTTATTCAAAATACCTTACAGGTCCATTGAAGGCCCTGTAAGGTATTTCTAATGTATTTCTAAGGTATTTAAGATATTTCTAAGGTATTCTAAGATATTTCTAAGGTATTTCTAATGCCAAAAAGCTTTCGTGTACTCAGCACTAGGTGCACGTTAAAGAACCCTATAGCTGGGCAAAATTATTCCGCAGCTAAACCACTGCGCGTGCACAAGCTTTAATGATGTCCGTATGCATGCTCCGCATCATAATAGTTTGCTGCAAGCCAGCATTTTTTCTGAGCTGCGTTATTGGTCTTCGTCCTTTTGAATGTGCGCTTGTATACTGAGATTCTGTGAACACGGTAAAATATCAATGCTATGAAATATCTGCGGAACGCTGGCGAATATTTATTGACGTTACCGCTTCGCAAGAGTACTGAACTCCATTGCCTGGTATAAAAGGGGCCATGAGAATCGAAGCAAACAGTTGTAAGTTAGGACCAGTGTGTACTGTTAGTTCTTCGTTCGCCGTTGCCAGCGATGCATTACATTTTATTCTGTTATAGTGTTGGAGTAGCTTCGTTAGTTACCACTTCAGAGGCGGCATAACAACTTTGCACTGCAGCGAGAAATTATTCTCCAATTGCTTGTCAGTCCTCGAAAGCTTGCTCGTTCCGCATTCGAATGGTTTACACACCTGCGTGAGACTCCTGTGGGGCCGAAATTACTGCTGAACACGTCCTGTGCTTTTGTTCTATGATGTCTGGTGTGCTCTATCATTGCTATGATGTCCAGCGCCACCTTCTGTGGACAGCATTAAACCGGCTGTACGCAAGACCGGTTTTAGAAGCCAAGATTCTTCAACCGTGCCCGTGTGCGTCACTGAAGCAGAAAGAAACGAGGCCGTTGCTGCAGTACGTGAAGTCCACATGTATGTGTGGCTGTTTATAATCTTTGGGTGCAGCCCTTTATCCCCTGCCCCCAATGCAGGGCAGCAAACCGGATGTACGTGCCTGGTTAACCTGCCTTCCTATCCTTCCTTCTCTTCGTCGTTAGATACCATGTCTTTTTTTTTAATTTGTACTTGCCGCTTTATTGAACACAGTAAAAATCCTAACGTTCATATCAAAACTCCGTATTTCATACCGCGCTCATAAATTTGCCAATAACAAAGGGCATGTTTGGTCAATTGATGAGAACGTAATGCACGACGATAGGAATGTCGCCACATTTCATTTAACCAGGGGTAAAGTTTATGAATTTTGATTGATTTTTAGCAAGCGAAGATAACATCCCTCTTGCATTTGCATTTGTAAGGTCTTGTGTGCAACAACTGCTGAAGTTCAGGTGCATACATTTTGGGTAGCCAAACGGTATGATATCATGCAAGTTTTCTACCCGGCAAACGCAGGCCTAATTATTTTATACTCTAAGCCCACCCTAATAACTTGCCGGACAAAAGATAAAGTTTTTACTTACATACCTACCTATACCTACCCATCTACCTCAAATCATGACTCAAATAGACACTGTAGTTTCTGTTTACCATAACTAACGATTTCAAGTATCCATATCTTCCTGAGAACTCTTGTACAATATATCGCTACATTGCCCTCAATTCTTTTCAATATTACTTGGGAGGCGATTACGTAACACATTCACCACGTATACGAAGTTGAATTTATGCGGAACAGTATGCAAGTGCAAGTGACTTACTATATTGTTGCCATTAATTTTTGTGACAACTGAGAATAATTTCGTGCACACAATTGCGCAATTATAGACGACGAAAACCACAGGTGAAGTGGGTTTCAAATAAAGCAAGGCGATACGAAAATATCCCAAGTAGCATCAAGCTATACCAAACTTCTTTTACAAACACGATGTTATATCTTCATCACTGTTCTTAGGCCGAGAAGAATATTGTTGCCGTACGAAATCAGAGGAAACGGTCTCTTTGCCCCCGTAAATTGAGATGTTGCTTTCAATATCCAACGATAGCATTTAAACTACAATGGTTCTTTCACGTTTCTAACAGATCAGCCGTTGATACGATACGAATGGACTTCAATAACAGTTACGCCCCTGACCTTTCTAAGGTCTCAGCAGAATATACACCATCGAATGGAAGGAAAAAGCAATATAGTAATACAAATACTAACTAATAGGCTTCTGTAGGCTGTTGTACTTCAGGTATAATGACTGGCTATTTGGGTTATTGGACGATTCATTACACCAAACCCTTATCGTTTGCCCAAGGATTATATTACATTATGCGATTTGTCTGAAGAGAAATGTCATATATTAGACTGGTAATGGGACGCAGAGGATATTCTGTACGCGCGGTCTCACCTCGTTTCTTATCTTGAAAGCGCTGTTTATGAATTACTTTACTAGCCCCCCCCCCCCCCCCTCCCATATTACACGAGAGAACTATATAACAACCACACCGTTTGCAGTTTCTTACCATCTATGCAACCAGTTATCTGGAATGACCAGTGGCAAGGTGCCCGTTTGCACCGAAGCTAAAGCAGGAATGACGTCCTGTTCAGCCTACTATTCGTACTCGGTATTTTGCTGCTTAATATGCTTGCACACTAGCTCGGGAATTTGACTATTCTGGTTATCATAGCATTGTCAACAGACGTTAACTGAGATGTGTGCTAACTTCTCAAGTATATTGATCTGAAGCGACCGGTCTATAAACTAAATTTTCGATGAGCCTTATTGGTAAGGTATTCCGCAGAGAAACAGTCGAAGACATGAAATAATACGCGAATTCTCTAATAAACTTTTTAAGTTCAGGTGGCATATGCTGTTAAATAATTTACACCCTTAAAAGTGAATGACGGTGTAAATTATTTTATAGCGTACAGACCGAACACTATATGCTTCGAGTGGTACACGATTTGTGCTTTATACTTTTAATCAGTCTTGACTTTCTCTGTTTGCATGAAAAAGGTTCACGTGCATGTACCACTTGTTGCTTTCTTTTCGCAACAATAAACCCCAGGATTGTTTTCAATTGGAGAGCAATTTAATTGTGTTACTTTTACCTTGCAGCACAGAACTGTTTACTTGGTATGACGATGTAAAAAGAACGTGCAGGCTCCTTCCTTGCTTCGATAAAAAGAAGTACAGCGCCTAAAAAATGCCAGTTGCAAAGTCAGCAAATTACGATGCCGCTTAAAAGAACGCATAGTGTTATGCATCCGTGTAGCTTGCATAAGCAACTTGCATGGCCGACGTTTTAGTTACGGCGCCGCGGGAAGCTCTTTTATGTCTAAAAATATTTAGTTCTGTAATACGCATGAAAGAACAAAAGCATTTTGATTCGTAAATTGAACTCTGAATAAGACATAATTGCACATTCGTAAATTGAACATCGACGAATACTAAATATGAAAAATGAATGAACAAGCAAAACAGAAAGCGATGCCCTGCACAGAAAGTCTACGGTAAGCTATAAAATACGCATGGGCTCATGAAAGAGTCTGCATATGAAAAGATGGTGTAAATAATAGCATACGATGCACATTGTTCAGGATATTGCACAAGTATGCTACGTCATGTATGCAAAGTAATCTTTCTGGCTCATAACCGACGATGCGTAGGCTGTGAAGTACGGCAAGATTTATAAACGCCGTTAATTTGGTTACGCTCAGTGCTAAACTAGTGTTGGAAAGCACGCAGAAAGCAAGAAAGTTATCGCGAGTTGTCTTTGTCAAATTTTGCCAGTTTTGTAGTACTTAACTTTGGTAATAATTATGTTCTAACCACGCCGCTGGACATCGCGAGGCGTTGAAGCTGCAGTAAACTTAACGGAGTAGCCAGTTAATTTACAGACGTTTCCGTATTTTTTAGACTGTTCTGTCGGTGTGAAAACAACAGAACTGTTCTGTGAATGCTAGAAAAGTGGACCTTCAGCCCCTTTCTGCCGGGTGCTTCCATTTTGGCACGCGTGAAAGTGTGAGCTAAATGTTAAATATTGTATTGGAAGAGTACAGGACAGTTTCGATAGCAATATAACGAAAGAAAACGCAGGTCGGTTTTTGTGTGTAAAATTGGCTTTGTTATATTCTACGGCATTTCTCATGCAAGGGAGCAATTATTTTTGCAGGGTATTCATAGACTGCGAAAACGATACTGTTGTTTATGAAGTTTAATGCTTTCGTTCAAAGCGTGAGGCTGGGCATGATCCCGTAATGCAGTAAGAGACGTACTGTGGCGTTGGGTATTGTTTTTGTGCGTGTTGCCCTTCGGATCGGAATTTGCGAATTCTGAAATAGTAGTGCGCAAAGAGAGAGAGGGGGGCATGGAACAATGCCCGGGAGGTTAAGTAGGCTGTTAGATTTGCTACCTTACACGTGGGCAATGGGATGGGCAAGGGAGAGAGAGAGTTAGCGAACGCCTGAGCCCAGATAAACCACACGCACTATGCAAGGTGCAGCGTCTCTTCAGACGGGTACTCAGGTCTGTCACTTGCATCTACTGTATCTTGCATCTACTTGCATCTACTGGTTCGAATGCCACTGATGCCGCTTTCTAACCTGATAAGCTGAGAGGCCTGGCTCGCAGGACGCTGAGCCTGGCTCCCAGAAGATTTGCTTCTGTAAAAGGCCGATCGTCAAGTCTACTTAGGACCCCGCAGAAAATCCGATGTTTTTCGAAAAGAGAGCAGTGGTAGAGGAAACGCTCGATAGTCACTTCACATCTACACTGAGGGTACATAGGCCGGTCAGCAATTGTAATGCAGTAGCTTAAGAGTTAGCGAAGGCAAGTGCGACGGCACAGCCGACACAGCATGCGTTGCGTCACATCATGAAATATATAGTGCGAAGTGCAGTTGTAGTGACTGTTGGAGGATGTATATGCAGAGTTGGAGTTCTGCGGCGTATTGCAATGACACAAAGTGATACCACGCACGTGATGGCGATTGCAGCGTCAACTCTTGATAATGGTATAATGAATGTCGGCATGCCAGCGTGGACACAGCGGGCTGAGTCATAGGCGAGGTGGTTACCGACTATGTCCCAATGTCGAGGTAGCCACTGAAAGATTATATCATGCCCTTTAATCAGCATCCCAATAACAAATTTCGTTAGTTTGGGATACCAAACGGTCGCAATTCCCCGTCATAAACTTCGCACATTTTGAAAGGCTGCCGCACAATATTGTCCATTTGCATGGTGTGTGTGCGCACGCGTATGTGTGTCTGTGTGTGCGTGTGTGCGTGTGTGCGTGTGTGTGTGTGTGTGTGTGTGTGTGTGTGTGTGTGTGTGTGTGTGTGTGTGTGTGTGTGTGTGTGTGTGTGTGTGTGTGTGTGTGTGTGTGTGTGTGTGTGTGTGTGTGTGTGTGTGTGTGTGTGTGTGTGTGTGTGTGTGTGTGTGTGTCTGTGTAATATAATCCGCAGAGGCCCTGAGAGCGACGAATTCGGAACCCGCAGATATGACCCGTGCAGTCTTGAATTCGATGACGACCGATCAACCTGGGATAACAAAGGCGCTCCTTGAACTTGCCGGAACCAAACCATCCGTGCAAACATTCATTCGCTCCTAGTATTTGAGCTACATGGGCGTTTTGTGCCACATCAATGTCTGTGCTAAATGGGCGCGATAAATTGCTACAACAGAGAAAAGCGAAGTTCGCCACAATATTTCATCCACCCACATAAGGCGCTCCTGCTTCGAGTGGCTGCCAATCAGAATTTACTTACCTCATAGCCATAAACTTTTAACAACGTGTGGCCTGCGTCGTCCAGGGCCGATATCGCTATCGAGAGATATACGAAAGAGCACAGCGCCACTCCGAACAGAATCGCTATGTTTTTGACGGCGTCCGACAGGAATGTGTGTTCTACGGAGCGGCGCCCGCGTGCCACACCCCCACAGCGAATGCGCGTCCCCTCCCCCTCTCTCTCCTCTCCTACGCTCCCCCTTTCACTCCTCTAGGAATCCGGAGCGGCGCGCACGACAGGTGGTGCGACAGCTGCATACTCCGCTGGGGGCGCCACGGTAGTTCCGCGGTATGAAAATGACGGAGTGCGCGCGCCTCATTCCTGTGCAGCGCCGCGATGAGCGCTCGGGCCGCTGCCGCGAAACCATTTCCCGCTCAAGCTAACCATCTCCCCACTGCTTCGCATCCACACATGGTTCCCTTTAGGGGGAGATGGAGTAATTTTTTTGTACACGCAGTCGATCGAGTCCTCTAACTTTGGTTTCCCTATTTCTAAAGCTCCACTTTATATTGATTACATTGTGGAGCTCTGATAAGTGAGTCGATTTCCATCAACAGTCAGGCTGCTTGCATGGAACATCCCTGTCCAGTTTCAGTGGGTTTCCGTTGACCGACAGGCCGTGCTGCCGTTTACTCAAAGCTGTTCTAGTCTGAATTTGATAGTGCGTCAATTCGTCTAGCAGAGAGTTTTGGGACACGGGCCGCAAATGTTCTAGGGCTCCAAAGACATAGCGTAGTCAGCATTGCGTGTGCGCGAAACGCAAGTGGAGTTCGTAGCATGCGTCGCACACATGATGTTTTCTGTAGAGCGTGTCGACCCACGGTACCCCCAAAATGTCTGCGTCAAGGAACATGACGGCCTCCACCGAAGCGACCACTCTCGCCTAGTGCTGAATCTGACCTGACTTCTCACCTTATAAGGAATTTGTACGGTTCCTAAGGAACAAGGAGTAATGTAGTCTATCGCTTTCTGTCATATGACATGGATGACAGAGACCGAACGAGACGCCACCACTAATTTCGAGATGGTTGTCGATTAGATAACTCGTCAATCTAATTCTGAATGCTCTGGCTGTGAAATTTGGTTGTTGAGTTAACAGGAGTTACTGACAGCTATAAGCGCATCAAGTTGTTTTCTAATGCATGCACACTAAAACGCTAATTGAAAACCTAAGTACATATGCCAAAAGCATTTCCTTTCTCTCATGTTATTTAATTATTATTCGTTGCCTCGCGTTCTAGCCGCAGTGGAGCCACAACTGAGAGACGCAAGCAATATTCTCAGACTACTTAACGTTTAACGTGCTGCGGCGCCCAATTTTGCGTTTTGCTGACTTTTGCCCCCGTCTGTGGGCAAAGAGTTACCGTTCGGTATTACAGATACTCCTGTTGTTGCTTACATGAGTAGGCATGCTATGTGAATATTTTTAGTTCTTAAGTTGTAGTTTTCACAGATTTCGACAACAGCAGGCCATCATCACGCAGGCACACAGGCCTGTGGTTCAAAGAATGAAATATTGAACGAACGCATATTAGCTTAGCGTTATTCTACGATATGTGCTTGTCTACAGATTTGCTGCGGTCGCTTTCTAATGTTATGTTCATTGAGAAATAGGCGTAAATAAAGACAGATTCGTTGTGTCACTGCAAGTATTGTTACGGGGATGGCGTATATTTACAAATGTTTACAAGGTGGCAAAAACTATTTGCAGCCTCGACGGGTACAAGGCTCTAGCGTGCCTCTAGCCCTTTCGTCGCTGCCGTTGTCGTCCAACCGACAGTACCAGTCTGTTTACACTATCGTGACACTATACAAACTAGGGCGACAACGCCGACTCGGTGCTTGTCATGACACAACAGAACAGAGGCGGCCGTGATTTATAAGAATCACGGCTTGTACGACAGCGGAGGGTGGTCATGTAGATCGCACTGAATGAACGACTGGTTCAATTTCGTACGTAACGTAGGTGGCTTAGCGTAACATTCTGTTACGCAAAGTCACTCTGTTAGCTTGCGCTTTGGCAACGCGAACGTACGTAGTGGATCAGCTTACAGCAGCGTGAACTAAAGTTTCGAGGCGCTGAGACCTGTCGCGTTCATAGAGAAGATACGATGAGAAAAGAGAGAGACCGCATGGGAGATGCAGGGTCTGTTAAAACAGGTGTGCAGCTGTTGGTGCAATGGAAGGAGAAACGTAATACAAGGCATTGTGGGTGTACACGTTCACATTTTGCAATGAAACCTTACCGTTTACAGCAGGAAGACGCAAGCAGTGCACGATGCAGAAAAACACGTTCCGACCTAATCTCGCGTTCCGCTTTTCTGAAGAGGCTAGCTAGCCACCGAATACAAGCAGGCGTATGGGTATGACAGCATCAAAGCAGGATTCATATTAAAAACTTGCGAAAATGTGTTCCATTCAGTGCTCCCCGACGCAAACTTTTTTCGTCGTCCCGTAACTGCAGGCTGAGAGGAAAATAATGTTATCTTTTTTGCAGCTCAGCGTCTAGTGCGTTATATGTCATGTTGCTTCGTGCTCTTGGTTCTGCGAAACACGAGAGGCTCGTGTCGCAAGAAAAGCCTGTCTTTCTAGGAATATTACGCTGAACAGACTCCACGTGGCTCTGGAACTGCTGTTTATCACTAAAATTGTAACATCACCCTTACCCAAGAAATAAGACGCTAAAAGTAAAACCCAAGCACTGGTGTGTCGAACTCGAGCGCAGACTCTGCGAAAACTTCTGATTATTACCTTTGCGCCACGTAAAGTTGCAACCCAGAAGCTTCATATTTTGATATTATAGAAACTAGGCAAAATGTGTTCCAGAAGTTAGGTACAAGGCTAGCATCAAGATAGTGCAAAGTTCTTTTTGTTTTGCATGATATTTATGAGATGTTCACGCTTTTCCTTTTTACATAAAACGAATACATACTGAAAATAAAAGAAAAAGACAGCACCGAACACTAGAAAGTTAACAGTAGCAAGAACAAAAAATTCGATGGTCAGGTGATGCAAATTTGAACTTATTTTTTTAAAAACAGTTCCCACCAGAAATCTCATTAAACACACATGCACCGTTTCGCTTTTAGACCTGTCCGCCGTTTACATGTTCGACGCGTTAAAGTCGCCAAATGCTCTCTTTAAAGAGCTAACTCACAAATGTTTTGATTCATGAGAAATTTACGATAAACAGACCACATACGAGTATGCTTGCTTTAGGTTCGCCACCAGAATTGACTAGTGCCTGTTCTTCATAACTGCTCTAGCGGAAGAGCATTTAGGCCTACTTCTTGGCGCAATCAGAGCTTCGCTTTTATACTGAGTTTTAGGAAAGAGCAGAGGAGGCTGCAAGACGGTTGCATTGGCCTCGTGAAATTCCGCGCACACTGCAATACAGAGTAACCTTATGCGATGCACATTTTACCGCTGTGGCTCTTCAGCAGTTCCAAAACCCGAATAACATATTGAGATCGTCTTACAAAGGACGACAAGACCGGGGAATTATGATGGACTGAGAATTAACATCTATATGAATGAATGTTTAATTCTACGTTCTGGACACTGAAGCAACAAGGCTGTGAATAGTGCTCCTTAACGGGATGCTAATACATAACCCTGGAGGCTATAAAAATACAAATTAATAAAATAGATAAGATATTTGGCAATATCAGAAAAAAAAGAGCTTGTTGGCGCACGCCACCGCCACGATTCAAAGAGGACGTTCATAGCATCTATCGATTCCTTCGAATGAAACAAGACTGGACGATACTATCGGTTCTTCTCTCTCTCTCTTCTTAGCTGTTCATTGCATCAGCCACCTCTGCCCATCAGCGCAGCCATACAAGACCCTTACACCAACTCGCTAGCGCAATCTTTAGAATATATCCAAAACCGTTCTGCTAGATTTATCCTTATTTTTACTCTCGCTTAGTGTTTCTCGCATGAATCAAGAACTTGATCTACGGCTTCTACGGCATCTACGGCCTATGTCTATTGCGTAAAGCATGTCACAATGGTAACGATTTGAGAGTGCCCCTCTTTTCACCTCGCAGCCACACGTAAGCTCGCAGTGATTATCGTTTGACGATCAGTGTTCTGATGAAATGTCGTTTTACCCCGTACAGCCACAAAAATAGAACCGGGGGGGGGGGGGGGGGGTAAGGGGGAATTGCATGAATGCATAATTTTCTTTGTCTCTTGTACTTATTTTCTTGGGACGAAATTGTATTACTTAAGGGGCAACTCCGGCGATTTTTTTTACCATGTCAAGGTAATAAAATATTCTGGTTCGTGCGACCCCCCTGTCACGCATCTGATAGGAGAATTGTTCCGCAAATTCGAAAATAACTTTAAATAAGCAATAAAGTGCTAAAACGAAACCGAAACCTGACCAAGCAGCCGAGCGAACCTCTTCGTGTGACGTCACGGGTGTTCCCCCGGCGGGGGAACACCCGTGACGACGTAACACGAAGGGGGCGAACCAACGTTGGGGTGAACGAAAGCGGCGAAGAGCAGACGCTCATCTGATTCATGACAGCGCCGGACCTTCGTGTGACACTGTAAGCTGCACCACCTTTTCGGATCTGTCAAACAGTGACACCTATGATTCAGACGAATTCAATAGCCATGAATCGCCCTTCGCATTCGACCCGCCACCACGAGAGCCAGCGCGTACGCGCAACATATCGCGCTGCAACATGACGACCAAGCGATAGCCCTAACCACTAATTTTATACGTACTGCCTGCTATTTTAGGTGTTCTACCCTTTCTCAGGGAAGCGCTTGGCATACTCACTGTAAGATGTGGAGGACGACTTTTCGCATTTCTATCCCGCAAGAACGCAGTTCACAGTTCAATTAAGCACCGATCCGGTACATTGTCTACAGCAGCAGGTACAGCGACCGCTCGTCGTTCGCTTTAGAGCCAGCCGCTCATCGGTGACAGCAATTAAGGTCAGAGCATAGCAAAACACGCCGATTTTGTGCATGTAAGCACCTTTGCGCGTTGCATCTGAGTTTCACTGATATGAGCGCCCACACACCTTCGAAAACAGCGAATGGAAGGCCGTAGTACGGGAGCGTTGTTATGCTGCCTACTTATCATTCTTCGTATTCTCTTCCTGCACACAATTTCTCCCATAAGTGGACACAAATGAGCACTAAGCGCATATGATCATTCAGTTAGAGAACGCATAGTTTGCGTGCGGAAACGCTGATATGACACCATTGGCAGATCAACGAGGTGGTTGCTTACGGTACGGTATCGAAAACGTCTCCACTTGCTGCCCATTTAGGGCATACAAGGCAAACAGTGCATTTCGGAAGCTAAATAATGAGTCAACACAACAATTATTACGTAAAAGTAAAACCATGTACGTAGTCACATTTAATTTAGGGAAGCGCCGGCTAGTGCGACTGGCCGCCTTCGAGAACGTCAACATACGGATTTTGATAGGCGCGTTGTTTCGTCGCTTGTAGCTTTTCGTGTGTGCACTGTACAATATGAAGAATAGCTTATTATAAATCCGTATAGTCAAAACTCAACTACAGAAGCAGTTTTCTTCACCCTAAAGGCTTAATTAGCTTCATGTCAGTCGCTCAGGTCCGCCAGCACTAGGGCGCAAGAACTCGGCGACTGTGTTATATAGGCTTAACCACGGCTGAACACGATCGGCATCGGCTCAAACTGCGTGTGCGGATGGCGAGGGTTGAAGTTCGTGCAGCCAATGACGCAACACCACTTACCACCCCCCATCACTTGCCCGCGTCCACAGGGAGCGCAACTTCTCGCGACAGCAACTTCTCATGCCAAGCAATAGCTGACTATCGTCTCGTCGACTCCTCCACGCTCTTGTAGTCGTCGCTGTCGTCTGTATGATCACGGCATGCTCTGCGTGGAACACTACTGACGTCCTACACAATGTGGCCTGTAACTGATTAAGAGTTAAGGTAGGATGTTCGAGGCAGTGAATTAAATTCATTTGTAAAAAAGTATGTGCAACTCTCAACGGAAGTGTGCAGAGGAACGTACCCAGCGAATTTCATCGACATTCGTTGAAATCGAAAAATCGCCGGAGTGGCCCTTTAACGTCTACCGCATTTTCATCATCTCTCCCCCTCTCTCGAGAATGTTTCTACGCTTCTCGCTTGATTTTCGAAATCAACCTTTTATTGATGATATTGCTGAGTGTTTTCCACTGCTGTTTTCTCAGGCATTCGTATGCAATGTAGTTTTGCTGAATGACTGTATTGTGATGGATGTATGTTTATGGGCTATAAACTGCATTCAGTGATTTATCTTTAATGGTATGTAACTAATATCTGTATATTACGTGGTAGAGGCCCCTTCAAGCCGAATCTTCGAGCTTTGAGCCTGTGCCCTAGACATCGGTATCTATTGGTGTGAAATAAGGGTTATTTGATTCGAAGGATGTAGTGCCACTGTGTAAGAACAACGCGTACTACGAAGCCTCGTTTCCCAAAACAAGTGAAGACGGCAATCACATTTCTGCCTCCTTTGAAAGCATCAATGATCATTACGTGTTCAAGTCTGCTGTCTGAGACCATGTGCTACTTTGTTAGTCCTGTTTATATTGTTTCGTCTCCACTTATCTTTGTGATGCCTGTACCACCCTAATAGTAAATAAATCAAACGAAATAATATACACTCGCTTCCTTTCTCAATTGCTTCTTGTTAAGAGTTTTCGTTAAAGCATTCAGCAGCGGCTGCAATTCGATTAGCTGTGCCCGCGCAAACAATCAATTAATAGCAATGCTACATTTATTGAAACCATCTGGCAGTCCGCAAAAAAAAAATGCGCGAAATAACAAACTCCTGGCTTTTGTAACAGTGATAAAAGCACTGCATTGTGTTAGGATATCCTCACATGGCGGCCGAGCAAGAGTTATAAAAGAAAAACAAAATAACACAGTTCAAGAAAATGTTCAAAGAGAATGAAAGATTTGCAAGTGCATTACATCGGGAGTGGGTGTAGCAAGGAAAACCAAAAGAAGGAGAGAAAAGTCCACTACTTTTGTCCAATCTCGTCTCCACCCCGCCGAAAACAGCCTCTCGGGACGCTTTACTAGACGCATGCGTTTTAATCTCGGCATCGCACGCGACGGTCCAATTCCAGAGTAAATAGCTCGTGCTCGCATACATTAGCGAAGGTACAACAGTCCTTGCGTCGTGCGTGCAATATCTGAGTAGACAAAGCTCTTTCCCTATATAGAATTTGTGACAACATTCATAAACTTGGAATACAGTATGCGCGCATAAAAAAAAGAAGTCACATTATTTCTTCAATAGGACATTTTGCTGTTAATATGATAATTAATATGAATAGGAAGAGCTCACCTGCTCGACCAACCAACTCAATTTCCAGCACCAAGCGTTTTTTTACTGTTTCTCATATCAATATTAATGAGTCCTAATTGTCTTCTGTAGAATGCAGAGACGCTTGTAAATATATAGAGCCGGCAAATTAAGGTCACTAATACCTGGAAAAAATGTCGATAAATATTTCAATGAGGAAAGACGAACCAATATTGCTCTTTCATGCGATAGAATGCTTTTATACGTCTTGAGTGCCAAAAGCTGCCAACTGTAACGTGTTTCGTTTGTCTATTTGCTCAGTGACAATAGAGGAAGGCGTGGTGCCACGGCCAATAATGTACTAAGGTGCTTTAATTTGTGGAATGAACTGTGCCCCCCCCCCTCCCCAAACAAAAAAAAAAAAACATAATCAAAAGGAAATGTAGAAAAGTGCACTGCTAACCGTTGGGACGGCACTAACTTATTACTAGTGTTTTAGAACTTGTAAATACAAACGAAATTACATATAAGCTGTATGATGATTATAGACGCGTAGCCGACTGGCCAGGGAAGAAACAAAGCCGCACTTTCTCCAAGAAGGGCGTAGAATTTGTAGCAGCTTAAGGTTCACGGGGTTATAGGCTGTAATAAATGAACTAGACAATCGCTTTCCCGCCAAACAAGCACGGCATCATACGCCCGCAGGCAAACATGAACAGATCTTACTCGTTGCATGCGAGCACTTTCTGTCAAAACGCTGCCGTAACGAGGAGCGCACGCAGCGTGCAGCAAACGCGTCGTGCTGCCGCTCGCTTCACGATTTCAACTGTGCAGTGCCACCAAAACTCACACTACGTGAGCTCCAACAGTAGGCGGGCGGAACGGCAACGCGCATGAAACCACCAGCCATCTCGGCTCGCCTTTAATCCTTGCACCCGTCGTAGACTTCCTCCAACATACCATGTTGAGAGGCGGAGACACGTGCTCTCTCATAGCGCACACTCGATCACGTGACCTCCAAAATGGGGCGCACACGTAGGCACGCGGGCGGATGGTTCACATCAAGCCACAGTTACGTACCCACGTATTAAGAAATGCACTTAAACTTGAAGTCAATGCTTGACTTGATTTAAATGACGCCTATCGTGAACGAGCCAAACGACACGGAATGAGGTTTATTGGCACGTTCACGCCAGGCGTCATTTAGATCAAGTAAAACATGGGCTTCAAGTTAAGATGCATTTCCGAATGTGTCTCGCCTGAAGATCGCATTCTTGCTCTTGTACGCGCAGCATATGGCACGCGGGCCGCTCATTCCTATCGCACTTGAACTTTATGCGGTACTTCACGGTGATTTTGAGGGGCGAAAATTATCCTCAACTGTCCATATAATTGCTTTCGTAATATCGAAATCCAATGTATAGGCGCGAGGGCGTACGGCTACAGCATGAAACAGCCGCTAGAAATCCAAACTGAAGTCTTTCACTCAGCCTTCATCGTTTATTTCCCGGCTTCCTTGCTGATTTCAACTGATGTTCCGTGGGTATCTACCCACCCTCTAGTTCAGTATTTATTGTTTCGTCTTAATATATGTTCAATTGATTCTTGAATGAACATATATGTTGTGCGACTGCCCGCAGTACAGTGCGCAGAGACAATCTCTTAACAACGCGTTCAAACAATTGGATGACCGGCCTCTGTCGGAAGAAACAATTCTCTACCACAGACTGGACTTAACGTCACAGAAGAAGGCCGTGCAGGCGCTTCCGCGCTTCTTGCGAGCCTCCGGCCTATCTGAACGACTGTGATTAGAATGCTCTTCCGGCGTGTGCGTTTTTTTTTTCTGTGTGTGCTTTATTTTCTTGCTCACTCTCTCTCTCTCTCTCTCTCTCTCTGTGTTTTTTCTAACCCGTATTTCCCTACCCCAGTGCAGGGTAGCAAACCGGATTCTAACGTCTGGTTAACCTCCCTGCCATCCTCACGATCTCTCTCTCTTTTTAATGACCATGAATCTAATACCCTGTCACTGTGCCTTCTGCGTTGGTTTTTTTTTCTTAGGAGGAACTGAAATATCTATCTATCTATCTATTTATCTATCTATCTATCTATTTGTCTATCTATCTATCCATTTATCTATCTATCTATTTATCTATCTATGTATCTATTTGTCTATCTATCTATCCATTTATCCATCTATCTATTTATCTATCTATCTATCTATCTATCTATTTGTCTATCTATCTATCCATTTATCTATCTATTTGTCTATCTATCTATCTATTTGTCTATCTATCTATGTATGTATCTATCTATCTATCTATCTATCTATCTATCTATCTATCCATCTATGTATTTATTTATCTATCTATTTATCTATCTATTTATTTATCTGTCTATCTATCTATCTATCTATCTATCTATCCAGAGGAAGGGAGAAGCACTACAGCAACCGACATACTATCGCCCTTGTGGCGCAGGATCCTGTCATGTTCTCTAACCTCCTGCGTCGGCAAGGTCATGGAGCGCGTCGTCCTCAACAGACTCAACGGGTACCTCGAAGACAACGACGTTTACACGTACAACATGATCGGGTTCCGCGCCGGACTCTCGACGCAGGATGCAATGAAACTAATCAAGCATCAGATCGTGGATGGCCGTTCCAGAGACGTCAAGGCTCTGCTCGGTCTGGACCTCGAGAAGGCTTTCGACAACGTGCTCCACGCCTTTATCGTCAAGACCATTTCAGACCTAGGTCTCGGTTCCAGATTCCACAGCTACGTCAGCTCTTTTTTAACGGACAGGAAGGCCAAGCATCGCATTGGAGACTTCCGCTCCGAAGATGTGCCCCTCGGAGCACGGGGCACTCCTCAGGGCGCCGTAATCTCCCCCACACTATTTAACATCTGTATGATTGGTCTTTCCGAGAGGATGGCATGCGTTGAGGACGTCAAGCACACCATCTACGCCGACGACATTACTATCTGGTGCACCGGGGGATGCGAGGGCAGAGTCGAAGAAGCCATGCAGGAGGCGATCGACGTGATCGAGGAGTATCTCCGCCCCACCGGACTTCGGTGCTCCTCCGCCAAGTCGGAGCTTCTGCTTTACAGAAAAGAGAAGGGAAGAAGACCCAATGATTGGAAGCCAGTCTCCGAAAGCAGCATCTGTCTTCACACTTGTGTTGGAGGGGTGATACCCAGGGTCGACGTCATTCGGGTCCTGGGCATGTTTGTCGAATTCAATGGCGGGAACGGAACGGCTCTCCGTAAGATCATCGCAAAGACGGATAACGCCTTCCGCCTCGTTCGCAGAATCGCAAACAGACACAGAGGCATGAAGGAAGCGAATCTCCTCACCCTTATCAACGCCTTCGTATTATGCCACTTCACGTACACGATTTCTATGCACAACTGGCTCAGAGCGGAGCGAGACAAGCTCAATGCTCTCATCGGCAAAGTAGTGAAAAGGGCTCTCGGGCTACCCATTAGGACCAATACTGAAGATCTCCTCAAGCTGGGGGTACACAACACCGCCGAAAAGATTGCCGAAGCCCAAGAACGCGCGCAACTCGCTCGCCTCACCACCACAGAGGCAGGTAAACGCATCCTCGAAGAGCTGGGTTACCCTCCTGTGGTATCTTCGAGGATCAGTACCCCGATCCCTAGGTGCATTCGAGACAAGTTCGAAGTGGCCCCCGTGCCTCGAAACGTCCATCCCGTCCAGAACGAGGGCAGACGCAAGGCGAGAGCAGTCGCAATTCTGAAAAAGATCTATCAACAAGGCATCAGAGCACGCTTCGTCGACGCCGCGGAGTACGGCGATGGAATGACCTTTGCCGTCGTCGTAGTCGGCTCCAGCGGCAAGCTTTCCAATAGCGCTTCAATTCGCACTTCAGACCCCGAAGTCGCCGAGCAAGCCGCCATCGCCCTCGCCCTGCTAGACGGTCGTGGGTCTGAGATCTACAGCGATTCCAAAACGGCAGTTAGGGCTTTTCAGAAGGGTCGCATCGCCGAGCAGGCTGCTCGTCTTCTTAGCGTCTCCAATCCGGATGCTCTCACGCATCATTCGATTCACTGGTTTCCCGCTCACGTAGGGTGGGTCGAGGGTGCTCCCCCGAACCTCAATGAGTCTGCTCACGAGGCTGCGCGCGACCTCATCGACCGCGCTTCCTCTGTAAGGAGAGCCGACACCCCTCCCCCCTACGGCCACAGGGTTGCTCCCGCTACTCAGAACGAGGTGACAAAATTTTTCTACATGTCCAGAAGGGTCTTTCCACCCCTCATCCCAAATTGAATAGGGCGCAAGCTGTTTCGCTTAGACTTTTACAGACCAGCACATATCCGTGTCTGGCCGTTCTGCACGAAGTTTACCCTGACGTATATCGCGACGACGCCTGCCCATCCTGTGGGCAGACCTCCACTCTAGCACACATGCTCTGGGAGTGCGGGTCGAGATACCCCAAGTTCAGAAAGGATGAGTGGGACTCGCTTCTGCGTAGCCCCGCTCTAGACAAGCAAATCCTGGCTGTACGGCGTGCCCGCGACCGGGCCGGTGGGCTAGACCTGCCGGTACCGACGTGGGACTAGCCGGGTGCGCGACGAGTTCGTGTCCTCGCCGGACCTGTAATAAAAGTTATTTCACTCACTCACTCACTCACTCACTCACTCACTCACTCACTCACTCACTCACTCACTCACTCCTGTCATGTGGTTGTTGTTGCCCTCTTCCTGATTTTTTATTCTTCAATTTTGCTCTTGTTCCTTTGTGGGTCTTGTGATGTTTTCAGTTTCCTCACGAAGCAGTTCATCTTGCTGCTATTGCATCTCGGTATAATCTCTCTGTAAATCAGACGCTGCAGTGAAATATGGCAGTGTGAGCATAAATATTGAATATATAAACAGATAGACGATCACCAATGACATGAGTAAGAGGTTCGAGCTTGATGTTCCCACAATACACCATACAACTGAATAGAGCAAGACGAGAACAAAATGTCGCCTCTTTATCCATTGACGTTGGGTGTTCTGGAATCGGCAAATTGAGTTAAAGCGGCTGTTCTAAACGTACAAGTTCATTTTTCAATCTATGAAAATTAAGGTTGACTTATTTTTAGGTTTACACTTGTGATGGACGATGGTTGCTACATATATACGTATAGAGGCATAGACTTAAGATTAGCTCAATGAAGGCCGACGATAGATGAACAGTGAAGACGGTACCATGCGATACACGCCGCGCGATTCACGTTTTAGCCATACTATACGCCTCTTTTTTTTCTTTTTTCAATTAACCAAAGGATTTACTTTTAAACACATGACAAACGAGTACAAAGTATGAGGATGCAGAGCTGAGGAAGGCTATTTTCACGCTGCATCTATACAGTGTTCCGAGCAAAAAAAAAAAAAAAGAGAGAGAGAGAGAGAGAGAGAGATAGAAAAAAAAGAAAAAAAAGAAAGAAGCCAAATACATTGCTTGCATTACATGCTCCTGGTTTCCTTTTCCTTTTTAACTGAAAAACTGAGAAATTGCTTCATACCGCTCGTCAGCGACTATATGGAAGAAATGATATCGGGCGCCTTTTAGAGATTATTGAGCACTTTCGTTCTTGTCGCTCTGGCATGACTGGACGAGCGCTCATTTGCCCGTATACTTTCTGTTGGGGCGAGCTGTCAGCCTCGTGTAATTCGCTTGCCGTCATCGTTGACACACTTCTTTCTGAATAATCTCCTTGAAAATGCGTGTTTACATTTTTTGTGGTATTTATGTGGCCTGACCTTTTCGTGCATGCGCTCACTATACACGTCCGTCACTAGTGCGTCGACCATACGAATTGCTTCATGCTTTCTATTCACCGCGAGATCGAACTAAAGGCGGCAGCAACGTCGCCGCGTTAGTGTGGATAGGCAGTCGACGGTGGCCATCGAAGTGTGCGCGCCGGCTTTCCGCTGTGAACAATTTGGCCCGATTTTCAAGTAATGAAACGCGCTGACTGCTGTGAGCTGAGCTTATGTTGCCCTCTAATGCCACATTTTTGCACGAAATGCGCACGTTTTCGTTTACTTGAAAGAAGCGCAAACTGTCATTCAATGGGGGGACTGGCACTCCACAGTCTCTGTTTCGGCACTTTCTCGGGGCTTTTTGTGTATGCGTCACTTGCGTTCCGCCTACTTTGTTAATATTGTTGCGTCAGTTATTATTACACCACAATGAAGGGCGAAAGGAAATTATAATAGCCGCCGTTTAAATCAGTGTTATGACGTCTTCCGTCTAGAGACGGCCATGTCACACATGATCATGTTATAATTCCATGTTTTAGCTTTCATTTTGTAGCATTTAAACAAAGTGCAAAAGCGTGCGACCTACTTGCGAGGCAAAGTTTATTCGCCCCTATATAGTGGCATCAGTATGGATCTGCAGAAGACCTACAGTATTGATAAATAAATAAATAAATAAATAAATAAATAAATAAATAAATAAATAAATAAATAAATAAATAAATAAATAAATAAATAAATAAATAAATAAAATTACCGCACTCCCTGCGAACCTTGCACTGGTTTAAAAAGTCTACTCCTGTACAACGAAGGGGAGCAGCAAGTTAATGCGCACTCTACAGCTGCTTTGCTTATTCTTTTTGTTTCTTTATTCAACGTGAAATGCAAACAGTTAATGAGTTCAATCAGGAAAGCTAGGCTACTGTGACTGTACGTGAGGAGGATCACCATGTTGCTTCAGAGGAACCCAAGGAATCCAGAGGAAACGGAGGAACCGAAGGCGTTGCCCTGTGCGTTAATTTTTCTTGTGCTCGCGTATGTAATTGCTGGAACTCCCCTTTACTACTTCAGAGAAGATTATTTTTATCGCTCTGGCACGGTGTTAACCGCACGCCCGCGATGAGACAACATTGTAATTATTTGAGAGCTGAAATCATTAGGTAGATTTTTTTTTCAGCGAGCAGTGGTCACTGTCTTGCATCAAGCTAACCACACCACAATGAAGGGCGAAAGGAAATTATAATAGCCGCCTTTTAAATCAGCGTTATGACGTCTTCCGTCTAGAGACGGCCATGTCACACATGATCATGTTATAATTCCATGTTTTAGCTTTCATTTTGTAGCATTTAAACAAAGTGCAAAAGCGCGCGACCTAATTGCGAGGCAAAATTTATTCGCCCCCAAATAGTGGCATCAGAACAACTCAATAAAAGAACACCTGTGGTCGCGTAACCACTAAGCGAGAGTCATGCGATTATCGAAATTATCATACTGCAGTTATCGTAATTTAAAGTGTAGGAAGCGATATCCCAAGAGTCACACTTGTGACTCGTTTTTTCAACTGCTGAGTGAGGTTCACCCCCCGGTTTATTATTTGGGGTATCACAGAGTTTTCCGAGTGGCGAACACACCGTGACGCGTCACTAAAGCGCGGTATTCACGTCTCGCTGCTACCACTTCATTGCATTAAACAAGGTAAAATGCTTTTTGTGACGTTCTCGAAACGCGAAGCGATAGTAAAATTGATATTACTGTGGCGAGCCGAGTGTGCGACAATATCGCACATCGCGTGATCGACACGGGTAATAACTTATCTTATCTCCAGCGCAAAGACCACCGCTCAACGCTAAATGCTTTTGTACACCGTCAAAAAATGCACACCGGCATTTATGACTACGCTACAGCCACGGAAGAAGCGGCCTTTAAAGCTATTCACGCCATACATGCACGTGTAAACACATAGTGCCTAGCAAACTACGCGCTGCGCAAACCAGACTATTTGCGTTTCAGGCAGTGGCTGCCATGCGGCGACTCTGCTCGATCCCGCGGCCAATAGCTAAACCTACTTGTTTGTATATTAGTTTCTGAATTAAGCGCTTCATGCGAAGGATGAGGCATGGTGAATAAAAATTAGCAGCTTCGCCTAAAGGGTTCACCCATTGACAGCGATAGCTAGGTTTTGCGTTGCTCTCGGACTCTTTCGTTTGGGTCCTCTCAACGGTTCAGCCGCAGGGATGTTTGCTCCGCTGTCCGGGACTGTCTTATGGAGTCCAACACAATGCCCCGTTGAATTTGTATGTTACCCTTTTTTTCTATTCCTTTCAAGAAATGATTATTGATTCTTCCGGCTGTGAGTTATTGCCTTTCATTTTCACATGTAATTTCACTCTGCAACAGCACTTACTCTGTAGCAGTCCCGAAAGTGTGTTTCTAGTTATAACTTGGATTTATCCAGCCATTTCTGGTCCAATGCCTCTTACTGTGTAGGAAAAAAAATCAAATTAAATTATGGAGCTGTACGTGCCAAAACCACGATCTGATTATGAGGCACGCCGTAGTGGGGGACTCCGGAAATTTGGGCCGCCTGGGGTTCTTTAACCTGCACCTAAAACTAAGTACACGGGTGTTTTTGCATTTCGCCCCCATCAAAATGCAGACGCCGTGGCCGGGATTCGATCTCGCGACCTCGTGCTCAGCAGTCCAACGCCCTACGCAGCGCGCAAGGCCACTTCTTCTGGGTAGAAGAGACAATGCCTTGGCCGCTACAAGTTCTTCTATGTTTTATTCCGCCTGCTATATCCAGCACATCACGCCGACAGCGACGGCAAAAATTTGCCTACAGTGTTCCAATACTTCGCAAATAAAGTAAGGCTTGTAATGCGGCTTAATGACAACTCAGAAACGCGACCATCTCAGTCGAGCGTCAGACACCGAGAGCGCGAGCCCCTCTTCGTCGATGGGCCGATGCTGATAGTGCGTCCATAGGGTGCGCCAGTCTTCTTCGCTACAACTACCCCCTGGAGAACAAGGAGCCATCCTGGCGACTCAAGGAGAGGTGATGACAAGCGGGTCGTAATAGGGTTTAAGCCTCTGGACGTGGACTGTCTCGCGTCCGCGACGCCTGAAGTCAGTAGATGGCGTTAGCGGCTCGACGACGGTGTTGACTGGCGTCGTCTGTTGTACGACGCGGTCGGGACCGTGGTATAGGGCGAGAAGTTTAGAGGAGAGACCAGGGGTGCTTGAAGGTATCCAGAGCCACACTAGTGAGTCTGGCTGGTAGGCACAGGGAGGTCGGTTATCATCGCGACGGATTATTTGGAGACTGTGGTCTTCCGCGGTGAACTAACGGGCTAGCTGATGACATTCCTCGGAGTACTTGGAGGCTTCAGAAAGAGGCGTGCCCTCTGATGGGTCAGGCCGGTAGGGGATAATGGTGTCGAGCGTACAGGTAGGTTCACGGCCATATACGTCAGAAAGAATGGCGAAAATCCCGTTGTGGCCTGTGAAGCAGCGTTATAAGCGTACGTAACATGTGGGAAAACGAGGTCGCAGTTGGTTTGATCCGATGCAATTTACACGGAGAGCATGTCGCCCAAAGTATTATTGAACCGTTCTGTTATGCCGTTCGTTTGCGGATGACAAGCTGTGTTGGTGTGATGGACGGTATGGCATGCGGTCAGAAGGGCGTTAAGACCTTCGGAAAGAAATGCACGCCCCCTGCCACTGAGAAGTTCCCGCGGTGCCCCATTACACAGTATGAAGTGATGCAGGAGGAAGGACGCAATGTCGCGGGCTGCCGCTGTTTGCAGTGCCGCAGTTTCTGCATAGCGGGTGAGGTGGTCGACAGTGACAATAATCCAGCGGTTGTCTGCTGATTTGCAGGGAACTGGGCTGTAGAGATCGATGCCGACGCGGTGGAATGATCGGGACGGACAAGGAATGGGCTGCAAAGGACCAGAAGAACGAGGAGCAGGAAGCTTGCGTCGTTGGCACGCTGTGCGCAAGCAAATGTACTTTCGCACAAAATTATACATGGCATGCCAATAAAAGCGCAAGCGAAGCCTGGCGTAAGTCTTGAAGAGGCCGGCATGGGCGCATTGCGGGTCCGAATGGAGAGCGAAGCATACATCTCTGCGCAGATGGCGGGGAACGACTGACAACCATTTGCGGCGATCGGAAGCATAATTTCGACGATATAAAACACCATCCCACAAATCGAAATGAGAAGCTTGGTGGCGGATAGCCCGTGAAGGACGTGTTGTTGAAGTGTCAGAAATGCAATCCATAAGAGCCGCAGTCCACGGATCTTTGCGTTGCTGCACAGCCATGTTGACGTGCACAGGCGACGAAAACGGCGATTTGATGAATGAAATGCAAGTCATGTCACTTGGTGTAGGCGACCGAGAATGGAGCATCCGCTTCGGTGTGTTTACGGCCAGACCGATAAATAACGCGTATGTCGAAATCTTGTAACCGTAGAGCCAATCGCGCAAGGCGGCCAGACGGATCTTTTAAAGTCGATAACCAACATAGAGCTTGGTGATCTGTAACGACGTCGAAGGCACTCCTCCGAAGCACTCCTTTTCGATGACGGAGTAGTTGAATTCCGCTTTCGTTAGTGTGCGGCTTGCATAGGCCACTACGTATTCATCAGGCCAATTTTTTCGCTGTACCAGCACGCCACCAAGTCCTACGCCGCTGGTGTCGCTGTGGACTTCCGTGGGGGCCGTGGGGTTGAAATGGCGCAGTACGGGCAGCGAAGTGAGCAAACTCTGCATTGTTTCAAAGGCATCGTCGCAAGCTGTGGCCCAAGTCTTGTGTCCCACGGAGCAGTTGAGTCACCGGAGCAATGATAGAAGCGAAATTCCGGATAAAACGACGAGAGTAGGAGCAGAGCCAGATAAAGCTCCGAAGTTCTTTCAGGGACGTGGGTTTTGGGAATTCGGCGATGGCGGGAAGTTTGGAAGCATCAGGTAGTACGCCATCGTTCGATACGACGTGTCCGAGTATTGCAAGCTGCTTGGCTCCAAAGCTACATTTCTTCAAGTTGAGCGGGAGGCCTGCCTCAGTGATGCACTGCAGGAGTTGTTCGAGACTGTATATACAGATGAGTGGGAAAATCTGAAGAAAAGACGACGACAGCGTCAAAGTAACATAGGCATGTCTTCCATTTCATCCCACGAAGGAGATTGTCCATAATTCGTTCGAAAGTAGCAGGGGCATTGCAAAGCCCAAACGGCATAACGTTAAATTCATATAGGCCGTCTGGGGTCACGAAGGCTGTCTTCGGGCGATCGGTGGGATACATAGGCACTTGCAAATAGCCTGAGCGTAAATCGAGCGAAGAAAAATAATCCGCGCCCTGCAAACAAACCAGAGCATCGTAGATGCGTGGTAAGGGGTAGACGTCTTTGCTATTTATCTTATTAAGATAACCACAGCAGTCAACACAAAGTCGAATGGGCCCAGCTTCTTTCTTAACCAGGACTACAGGTGCCGCCCAGGGACTACGACAGGGTTGAACCACTGAACGCTCAAGCATTTCCCTTACTTGGTTTTCAATAATACGGCGCTCCGCGGGTGATGCACCATAAGGCCTCTGGCGCAGTGGCGCGTGGGTGCCGGTGTCGATCTCGTAATGTAGTATACAGTCGATGTGCGGCGTAGTGGTGCTTGTTGACAGTCGAACGTAAATTGGTATTTCCGTAAAAGGCTGAGAAGCTGCGACCGTGGCGTAGGGCTCAGGAGGGCATCTACTTAGCTATGGAAGACGTCTTGCGTAGACTGGGAACAAGGCGAGCTATGAGTCAACGTGTTCACGTTTGAACAGGTGTTTTCAAGAGGTGTGTTACAGATGGCTACTGAGTCGACAGGCTGAATACGTCCAAGGCACTCGCCACGACGTAAGACGAAGGGTGTCGCCTTAACGTTGGAAACGAGCTGTCGCGTGCAGCCACTGCAGGCAGTTAGGACACCGATGGGAAGGGAACATCGTCGACGAACAAATATTTCCGATGGGACAAGAGGGCAGTAGTGTCAGTGGTGAAAGTATCGAGCAGGAATTCGCAATCACTGAAGAGTGCGGAGGGATCGTGGTGTCTTCTGTAACGACCAGTTTGTCACCAAAATCGTCAAGGTCATGTAAACGGGTATCGGGAAGCGGAGAAAATTCCACTTCGGCGCGAGAACAATCAATGACGGCCTGATGATTGGAAAGGAAGTCCCACCCCAAGATGACTTCGTATGAACAGGATGAGAGGACGACGAACTGGACTATTTACGTGCTTTCTTCAGTGATGATGTGGGCGGTACATGCGGCAACAGGGGTAATGCACTGGGAACTTGCTATCCGGAGTGACAGCGCAGATAAGAGCGTCATTACTTTTCGAAGCTTGTGGTAAATTTCTTCCTCAACTACTGAAACGGCGGCGCCTGTGTCGACAAATGCCAGTCTGACGACTCCTTCTACAGACACTTCGATTACGTTCGTCGGAGAAGAGCAAGGCCCTGTGTTGTTCGACTGGAACGCAGTTCCAGCCTCTCGAACTGCGGTAGCTAGTTTTCCTGCTCCGATGGGGCTGGACGCCGACGCATTAAACAATACTAAATTATGGGGTTTTACGTGCCAAAACCACGATCTGATTATGAGGCACGCCGCAGTGGAGGACTCCGAAAACTTGGACCACATGGGGTTCTTTAAGGTGCACCTAAATCTAAGTACGCGGGCGTTTTCGAATTTCGCCCCCATCCAAATGCGGCCGCCGTGGCAGACGCCGACGCATGGGGGAAAGTGAGCGGCGACGAGGGGATGGCGAGCGACGATCCCGTGCAGAAGAAATGACGTTGCGTGTAGACGGCTAGTGCGAGTCATTTGGTGGTGAGGAGGACGAAGCTGAGCAAACGTAGGAGGGGACAGGTTGGTCATTACCTTCAAGCCATAAGCGACAGCGACAGTGCCATGCCTTATGACCAGGGATTTCACAGAAGAAGCACACGGGGCGATTGTCGGGTGTACGCCAGGGTTCCGTGCTAGCTGGTGATCTGGTGGTGTACACTGGAGGGATTGGAGGTGCCGGTGCAGTAAACGGTGGTGCTTAAAGGGTCGATGGAGATGGCCATGCTGCAACCTCATCGTTGCTTATAGGTGCAGGAAATGGTGGTACTGCACGAGGGGACTGTATAGCGTCCGACACTTGTTCCTGGGGCATCCGACGCAACGTAGGGAGCCAAGGACGGCGTGGGTCCTGGGACGGCGGTGAGTAGGGATAGCTGGCGGGTGACTTCGGAGCGTATCAATTCCTTGATTTCGCCGAGCAGATGGTGGTTGTTAGTCACTGCGGCTAAACTTGCAACGGAGGTATCGTGGATAGAAGAACGTCGAGTGAGCAGAAGTTAATTGCCTCCCGAGTTCGTCGTAGCTCTGACAAAGTTCAGCGACTTCGACTATGGTCCGCGGGCTTTTTGAGAGGAGAATTTGGTGGACCTGTGCTGGGTACAACTTCCCCAACCCTGGAACTACGTAATCGGACACTGCCGGCCATCATGCCTGACGACGCCAGCCAGCCGTACCCAGCATTTCCACCAATTATGTAATGCGGTTTATTGACAACTCCGAAACGTGACTTTCTCAGTCGAGCTTCAGACACTGATAGCGCGAGCCCCTCTTCGTCGGCGGGCCGATGGTGATAGTGCTTCCATAGGGCGCACCAGTCTTCTTCGCTGCTACTAAGTTAGAAAAAAAAGAACATATTCAAACTAAGAAATACTGCACATTGATCGGGCTCTTGCTGGTTCTGAACTCTTAATCTCATTCTACGTAGGTTCCATTACGTAAATATGGAACATATGTCCAAAAATGTTTGAAAATGTTCCATAAGTAGAATCTGTGTGAAAGAAATGTCCCCGAGCGTCGGCTTTTATTTTGCTCGAACTTCTTTCCGCTGTTACTATCATCATCATCATCATCATCATCATCATCATCATCATCATCATCATCATCATCATCATCATCATCAGCCTATTTTATGTCCACTGCAGGACGAAGGCCTCTCCCTGCGATCTCCATTTACCCCTGTCTTGCGCTAGCGTATTCCAACTTGCGCCTGCAAATTTCCTAACTTCATCATCCCATCTGGTTTTCTGTCGCCCTCGACTGCGCTTCCCTTCTCTTGGTATCCATTCTGTAACCCTAATGGTCCACCGGTTATCAATCCTACGCATTACATGGTCTGCCCAGCTCCATTTCTTCCGCTTAATATCAACTAGAATATCCGCTATCCCCGTTTGTTCTCTCATCCACACCGCTCTCTTCCTGTCTCTTAACGTTAGTCCTAACATTTTCCGTTCCATCGCTCTTTGTGCGGTCCTTAACATGTTCTCGAGCTTCTTTGTTAACCTCCAAGTTTCTGCCCCATATGTTAGCACCGGTATAGAATGCAATGATTGTACACTTTTCTTTTCAACGACAGTGGTAAGCTACCAGTTAGGATTTGGCAATGCCTGCCTAATGCACTACAACCCCATTTTATTCTTCTGTAAATTTCTTTCTCGTGATCAGGGTCCCTGTGAGTAATTGACCTAGATAAACGTACTCCTTTACAGACTCTAGAGGCTGACTGGCGATCCTGAATTCTTGTTCCCTTGCCAGGCTATTGAACATTACCTTTGTCTTCTGCATATTCATCTTCAACCCCACTCTTACCCTTTCTCGGTTAAGGTCTTCAATCATTTGCTGTAATTCATCTCCATTGTTGCTGAATAGGACAATGTCATCAGCAAATCGGAGGTTGCTGAGATATTCACCGTTGATCCTCACTCCTACGCTTTCCCAGTCTAAGAGCTTGAATACTTCTAGGCATGCAGTGAATAGCATTGGAGATATGGTGTCTCCTTGCCTGACCCCTTTCTTGATAGGTAACTGTTACTATATATCAATATTGTTACGGGGTGTGTAGAAGGCGTTTATTGCAGAGAGCCGTAGGGCAAGTGGGTGCCGATACTACACGTCATCCTTCTCTTCCTCGCTGCTCTCCTAATGTTGTTGCTGCTGATGCTGCCGCTCCCCTACCTTTGACGCACTGTAACATGGCTCCTCTCGCAGACGAAGCCCTCCGGGCGAGTGGTCAGTGGGGCTTTCGTTGAATAAACGGCTTCAGGCGGGCTACATGCGTGATGTCGGTCCTGGATGACCGTCTCCCACTGGAAGTGAGGCGCGCAATTCTATAATTCACCTCGCTGAGATGTCAAGCACAATAAACGGTCCACCATAGTCAGCGAGCAGTTTTTGACATAGACCGCGTTTACGCACGGGAGTCCATAGCCACACTATAGGTCACCCGGTTCGTAAGTGACTTGCCGATGTCGACTATCGTATCGGGATTTGTACTGCTTTTGCGAAGCTGGAGTACGTAATCGAGCGATGCGCCGAGCCTCCTCTGCTCGGCAGAGAGTTTCCGCGATACAAGCGTCGTCGTGACTGCCAAAAGGGAAGATAGTGTCCAAAGTGTACCTCGGCGGAGGAGCGTAGAGCAGGAAAAACGGACTGTATCCAGTGGTCTCATGTTGCGCGGTGTTGTATGCGTATGTGACGAACGGCAATACTTCGTCCCAATTCTTGTGGTCCGAGCTTACGTACATACATGGAAATCATGTTCACAAGTGTTCTGTTCGTGCGTTCTGTCAGTCCATTAGTTTGCGGGTGGTAAGGCGTTGAGTGTCGCAGGTTGGAGGCGCACAAACGTAGAAGTTCTTCAACAACATCAGCTTTGAACTGACGGCCACGGTCGCTAATGATCACTCGAGGGGGAGCATGCCGAAGTATAATGCAATGCAGCATAAACTGGGAAACCTCGCCTGCAGTTGCAGAGGGTAGTGCTGCCGTCTCGCAGAACCGAGTCAGGTAGTCGGCACATACTATGATCCAGCGGTTGCCTGTGGAAGAACGTGGGAACGGTCCTATGAGATCGATGCCTACTTGCTCAAAGGGGGAACTGGGTGGCACCACAGGATGTAAGAAACCGGCTGGAGCTGCAGTAGGTCTCTTGTGACTTTGACACTCGGCGCAAGTGGCTACGTATGTCTCCGTGGTCTTGCGCATTTGAGGCCAGTAAAACCTTTCTTTGGCTCGATGGAGTGTCCGCGTGGAGCCTAAATGACCTGAAGTTGGATCATCGTGCACGACGCGCAAAACAGAAGAGCGGAGGGCTTCTGGCACCACCAAAAGAAACCGTGCACCTATCGCGGAAAAATTCTTATACAATAGTCCATCCCGAACACAAAAACTACATGATGTCGACTCTTTGGCTGCAGAGAAAAGTGGCTCTAAACTCGGGTCATCACGTTGCTCTCTTGCGAAGGTTGTGGCATCTGGGAAATTATGGTGTATGGATGCGATGAGGTGGTCGAAACTGTCGGCGTCGCATTCCGTTGCACTAAGAGGCATCCGGGAAAGGCAATCGGCATCAGCATGTCGTCGGCCGCTCTTGTAGGATACAGTGAAGCTGTACTCTTGCAGAAGCAGGGCCCATCGTGCAAGGCGTCCAGATGGATCGCGAAGATTAACGAGCCAGCACAAAGAATGATGGTCTGTGACGATCGTAAAGTGACGCCCATACAGGTACGACCGAAATCGCTGCACCGCAAAAATGACAGCAAGACATTCCTGCTCAGTCACCGTGTAGTTACGCTCGGGTTTGCTTAATGACCGACTTTCGTAGGCGATGACGTGCTCTTTGTCATCCACGCGCTGAATCAGAACAGCACCAAGACCTACACCACTCGCATCTGTGTGGACTTCTGTTGGCGCGGAAGGATTGAAGTGTCGGAGGATCGGTCGCGAGGTCAGCAGAAACTTCAGCTGTCGAAAGGAAGCAGAACAATCAGGCGTCCACTCGAAAGCGGCGTTCTTGTGCAGGAGGCTGGTCAAGGGATAAGCGACGTCAGCAAATCGAGGAATGAACCGCCGAAAATAGGAGCAGAGTCCTAAAAAGCTGCGACGTTGTTTGACAGACTGAGGTGGTTCAAATGCTTCAACAGCCTCTGTCTTCGCAGGGTCAGGCCTGACGCCGTCTTTGTCCACAAGATGTCCCAACACCAAGGCCTGGCGCTCACCAAAATGACACTTTTTAGAGTTGAGCACAAGACAAGCTTTCTGTATGCAGCTGAGTACAATACCAAGACGCATGTTGTGCTCGTGAGTTGTGCGTTACGAGCACAACGCGTGTTGTGCTCGTAAAATAATAACATCGTCGAGGTAGCACATGCATATCTCTCACTTCAGACCTCGCAGAATAGTATCCATGAATCGCTCGAAGGTGGCGCGTGCGTTGCACAAGGCGAACGGCATGACATTGAATTCAAAAAGTCCATCGGGTGTTACGAACGCCGTTTTTTCCTTATCCTCGGCATGCATCGGGATTGGCCAGTAGCCGGATCTGAAGTCTACAGAAGAAAAGTAAGAAGCCGAATGAAGGCAGTCTAAGGCATCATCTATACGCGGAAGTGGGTAGACATCTTTCTTGGTAACATTGTTTAGCCGCCGATGATCAACACAGAATCGCCAACTGCCATCTTTCTTTTTAACGAGGATGACAGGTGCAGCCCAGGCACTCGCGGACTCCTGAATTATCCCTCTGTGCGGCATTTCCTGAACTTGCTCGCCAATTATCTTGCGCTCAGTCGGGGATACTCTGTACGGCTTCTGTCGTATAGGGTGCGCTGATCCGGTATTTATACGATGGCGTACTCGAGATGTCGGAATTTGGGACGTCGTGTCAGTCTGCGAAAAGTCAAACACTTGCGAGTGCTTGGATAGAACATCCAGTAACGTGTAGCGCTCACTCGTGCTGAGCGACTTGCTCACCATCTGAAGTAGTTTCGAGTCCGATGGGCAGGGATGGAGGGACTCGTCTGCAGCTCCGAGTACAGCCAGTAACGCCGGTGTCTCTTCTTTGAAGAGAGCGAGCTTCATGCCATAAGGGAGAAGTATGGGCTGGGCCGCGTAGTTCATTGCCCATAATCCAGAGTGTCCTTCAACTACCGATACTAAACAATGCGGAACCAAAACGTTCTTCTTTACACAGGCCGAATGAAGCGGCTGCGTCGCGGCATCAAATGTGGCGGGGTTGGCACCAGAGCAAATGACCGGAACGCATACAGCGCATAGTGGGGGAATGACGATGTCCTCCGAAACACAAAAGGCACCTTCTTCACGTGGCGAGTTCTCCATGAGTCCTGTTATAACCTCGCGTTGTACCGAAAGCTCCCCACTTCGACAGTCAACGGTTGCACCACACTCCTGCAAGAAATCGATGCCTAAAATAACATCATGCGTGGATCGAGGAATAACGGCGAATTCAGTGCTAAATACTTTGCCACACAAACACACATCCGCAGTACAAACACCAATCGGGCACAACGTGTCACCACTAACACTACGAAACGTGGAAATATTGTTCCACGAAAACATCACTTTTTGTCCCAGTAGGGCTTTAAAATTTAAGCTCATCACGGAAATTGTTGCCCCAGTATCCACAAGAGCCATTGTAGGTATATCGTCAACAAGCACGTGCACTTTGTTTTTCAGCATGAAAACTGGCGGAGGAATGTCGGTTGGCAGCGAACGGTATCCAGCGACCTCACCCCCATCGGCCGCACTGCCTAGTTTTCCGGTGGCGGGGATAGCCGGCGACGCCGCCGCGATGGAGACCGCCGAGTACGTGGAGCAGGCGGTGGCGTTAAGCTGCGATCGGAGGCTGGTGACGGGTTCCGGAAGCTACCTTGACGAATTCCACGATTGGTTGGCGGGCGTGGAGGCCATGACGCGGAAAAGGGTTGATAATTTGACTGGTACGTCGCTCGTGAAGGTTCTCGGAAAGGTCGGCGGCGGTCGCAAAACCTGGCGATGTGACCAGGGACCCCGCAACTATAGCACACACGAGGAGGCCGAAATTCACGGTGCTGCTCAAAGCCTTCATTTCCGCCACCGAGCATGGGGTATCGGTCATGATCTTCGTATTCTCTGTACCCTGAATAAGTGGTACGGTACCGCTGCGCCGGATGAGAAGTGCGGTGCTGCTGCTCGTTGTTGAAGCGTGGCCGGTTGGTGGGTGCAGATGGAAGCACAGCTCTATAATCGTCCACGTTCGCCGCATTAATAGAGGGTTGCCACGACGTAGCTGGTAGTCCGGGTTCGTTGCCTCGTGAGTCGCCGCTACCATAACGGCCGATTTCGTGGCACCGGAGGAGCTCTTCCCGAACTATCTGTCGTATTGTAGACGACAGATCGGATGGTGCGCTCGAGTCAACGCAGGCCAATGTCGGCACATTAGCCAAAGGGCCAAATTTCGGTGCCACGCGACGCATCTTCAGTGCTTCAAACGTGTGACAATGTTGGATGACGTCGGCCACAGATGTCAGGTTTTCTTTAGCAATAAAGAACTGATATACATCTTCAGCTATGCTCTTGAGAAGATGACCCACCTTATCTTCATCAGATATGCTTGAATCCACGAGTCTACATAGCTTGAGGACCTCTTCTATGTACATACTACATGTCTCGCCAGAGAGTTGGACCCTTTGGGACAGAGTCTGTTCAGCTCGCTTCTTCCTCGCTGCGGAGTCCCCAAAGCACCTTTTCAGTTCTTGGAGGAATGTATCCCAGGTCGTAAGCGTGTTCTCGTGGTTGTCGTACCACATGAGAGCAGTGTTCGTGAGCGAGACACAACATTTGACAGCTGAGAGGCGGAGTCCCAGCCGTTATGTTTGCTCACCCGTCGGTACTGCTTCAACCACTCGTCCACATCCTCACCGCCAGTCCCGGCAAAGCTGGGTGGCTCCTTGTACCGTTGCGAAGAGCCCGTCGGTCTCGGAGCTTCAGCTTCTCGGGACCTGCCTGTTGAGGATGGTGGAAGTCCCGCCAGTCGACGGCTGCGACGAGGTTCAGGGGGTAGTGATTCCGTCGTTGGATGCTTAGATACCCAGAACCTTCCACCACTCTGTTACGGGGTGTGTAGAAGGCGTTTATTGCAGAGAGCCGTAGGGCAAGTGGGTGCCGATACTACACGTCGTCCTTCTCTTCCTCGCTGCTCTCCTAATGTTGTTGCTGCTGATGCTGCCGCTCCACTACCTTTGACGCACTGTAACAATATTATTATCGATAATAAGAGTGATAAGTAAGCTCCTATGAGTAAGCAGAACGTCTTAAGGCCCAATTACACGTACGCTTGCCGGCGCGCGCAAGCTCGCGCCCGCGTGCCTTACTCTTGCCGTGCCTCGCGAGAGTGGTCGCGCAGGTCTTCTAGGTTCAAACCACCTGAATGGTGGTTTGAACCTAGAAGACCTGCGCCAGCCCGCGCCCATTTGGCTCACTGTTTTCACATCGGTAGACATAGTTTCATATAACTGCGAGCACGCCAGAGCACCTATATTTGTCTGGAGAAGATATCTGTGCTAGCGCGGCGCTTCGACGCGTACTATCTGCCCCACACCAGCTACACCATCTCTGCACCATGCGAGCGGGCGCGAGCCTTCGCGCGCAGGAAAGCGTACGTACAGTGTGGCCTTTAGTCTCATTTCACATGGGTACCACCTACTAAAATGAACATATTTGCAAGAATGTTACAAATTGTTTCAGTAAGAGTATTCTATGTGTAAGAAATGTCCTTGGGCACCCACGTTTATTTTGCTTGAGCTTGTATTAACTGTTGCCATATATCACTCTTATTATTGTTCCACATAAGTTTCCCTAAGTAACCAGAACATCTTAGTTTTGTTTTACATAAGTACCACAAACTTAGAGGAAAATACTTGCAAAAATGTTCCACTTACTTGAACTTTTGTGGATTAAGATTAGGAGTGTACAAGGTCTGTTCCAAAAGTTTCTGCAGTGAGTCAGCAAAAAAAAAGTGGCAGAGGGCCTAGCGACGCCATTCTCCCACTTTCTTCCCTCGAAAGGACCCTATTGACCTCTAGTACGAGCTTTGCTTCTGTATGACAAGGAAGAATTTTATGCGTGCACGTTTTGTGCAACTTATGTTTACTCTTTGTCGAAATGGAGATCGAGGAACAGATGGAACAAATGATCAATATAAAATTTTCTGTGAACTTGCGCAAAAAACATGGCGCAGACATTCATGATATGTGGCATAAGGCCATAAGTTGACATGAAAAACTCGAGTTCAAGCGGGTCCAGCGTTTGCAGGAAGGCCGTGAAGAATCCTAGGAACAGTCAAAATCAGGACGCCCCTCGACCTAGTGCGAAGGTGAAAACCTCAATCGTGTACTTCTTCTTGCGCTCAGTGACCGCCGAATAACTGCTAGAATGACATCTGAAACACTTCGTTTGAGACAGTCGGCCGTGCAACCAATGTTGGCCTGAAAATTCGCGAATTAATTAGGTTGGTGCCATAAAATGTTATGACGAAAAGAATGCAGCATTGATATTAAGACGACAGGGATGAATTCTTGCAAAAGGTCGTCACCCGCGAAGAAAGTTGGATATACGATTTAGACATCAAGCTGAAGTTGACGAGCGAGCAGTAGAAAGAGAAAGTTGAGCCGAGGCCAGAAATTGCCCAGCCGAAAAAAGCAAAGATCAAAATCATGTTGATCATGGTTTTTTATTGCCATGGAATTGTGCAACATTAATTTGTACTTGAAGGTGAAACTGCCAGTGCAGCTAGGCACATTGAGGTCCTGAGAGAGAGAGAGAGAAAAAACGTTTAATGATACGAAATGCAGAGAGGCTGGCCTGAGGTACATTCCTCTAACCATCTACTCTTCGTTGGGGGAAGGGGAAGCGGGAACCAAAGATGGAAGAAAGGGGCAAATGATGGGTGACGATGATGACAGAAGGAGGGTGTAAAATATTTAGCTAGCACTTTGACCTACCGAAAGCCTGAAGTCCATGCCCGTACTCTTTAAAAAGCCCATTAACGCCTCGGTGGCCTTAAAACTCGCTTGAACGTCTGGCCAAGGGCCTAAAATAACGACCTCCGACAACGGTGGGCTGGCGAGTCGCGGAAGGTCATTCTTCTACTTTTGACGCTCTTCCACGTACTTAGGGCAGTCACACAGCGCATGACCTAATTCTTATTCACATTACACAGCTCACAGTCTGGAGACTCAGTGCGTCACATTAGGTGCACGTACCCGAGCGTAAACGCCGCCCCCCGCCTAAGTCTGTGCAGAAGACTGGTACAGCTGCGTTAAATTTTTTGCTGGTAGCCTAAATTCCATCGTAGGGTCAAATCTTTGCAGTGGTGCGAAGCATCTGAAAGATCGTGGGCGTTGAGTGCTACCAAAATTGTCGAAAGAGGGGCACTCTTTTCTGCACCCCATAAAGGCCCCTGCGCAGTGTGCAGTTACGTTGCGTGAAGTTTTGGCACGCGATTCAATCACTCTGCTGGATTTAGCACTCTGCAGCTTCTTTTTTCACACTCACCAAACGCCTACTAGCGCACCGAAGCGGAATTTCGTGGTTGTTACGATAATTCAAAAAGAAGCGACGTAGCCGCTGAAGCAGTTTGGAGAAAGAATTTCCAAGGGCGCTTCCAGCAATGGAAGAAGAGGTGGAACCAGTATCTAATCAGGAGTATTTCGAAGGTGACAACGTTGACGTATCTGAAAGTTTGTGAAATAAGATTTATTTAACGTGTTTAACCAACGTATGGGACGTACCTGGGGTGTTAAAGCGAACCTATTTACCTTCTTCCCACTGCAGGTTAGGGATCGGATACTGTAGCACTAGACAACTCATGCTGTTTCAGTGAAGTTTGTCAAGCAAATAGCACATCTCTTCAGTGACAATGTTTAAAGCAGTCACTTATTTGGTTGGGGTGGCAGTGCGATATCCAAGAAAGCATTATTTGTGCTTCCCTCAAACTGTTGAAAACTGCTCAATTCACACAATAGCAATCAAAATACCTGGTAAACGATGTCTACTTCAGCTCACCGAGTACTATTATACTTTGCGTATTCACATATAGTTTTAACGCACTTTGAAACTAATACCTATAGGCTCATAAAAGCCCGAACGGATGATGAATTACAGCGTTGTTCGAAATTTACTTTCTAGACCACGATGCACAAGCCGTTTTGACAAACCTCTCTTTTCTAGGTTGTTTTTCTCTATGACTAGCATCCAAGAATTGATAAGTTTATAGGTATTTATAGATGCATTGTACCTTTCCCGTGGGTCGCCGCAACTGTGAACTAGCGTACAATGCATGATGCATCACCATGTTACATAGCCGTTAGGAAAATGTACTCTGGACATGGCGATTCACGTGCCGCGTTCGCACAAGTCCCATTTTTTTTAATCAGTAGCCCTTCCCCTGTCAAAGGAATGGGGGTAAGCCAAGCTTGCCGTGTGTTTCCTTGGTGTTCATCCGAACGAATTGCACTGACGAGTACCACGCTGTGCTCGAACCACAACCAGCCACACGCACCGCAGCTGGCTTAGAAGTTCCGGTTGAGAAACTTGCCCTGAAACCTGGCCGTCGCACGGAGTAAATTGGCGCTAGCGTTGCCGAGGCGTGTACCGCCGTTATCGGGTTCTTGGGGGGCTAGACGACGCTGACGTTTGGCCTCAACATCGCGCTCCCTTAACTCGGGGTCTGCGGCTCTTCTCTGACGTTTCGCCAGGGCTTCAGAAGCCCTCACGCTAGAATGGGCACGTCGACAACGAGCCTCTTCCCGAGCACGTTCATTCTGGATGGATTACCGGGAAATTTCTTCAAACTTAAATCTGTCCGTTACGTAAGACAATGAGTGGCTCATACCCCGGTAAACGCGGCCTGCCCTTTACGACGACAGAAGAGAAGTGAAATTGTACGCTGGAATGATTAGCGGCAACGCAGCCAGGTGTGGAATCAGACGACGATGACGAACACGGGAGCAGCGGCGCGAGTGCACGAACGCGTGCCGAGCACAAGCGCGTGCCGCGACCACCTGTGCAGCTCTGAGAGCAGCTGGTTTTTTTAGGGTTACATCGCCGGCGCAGGCTAGCGTATACAGTTTCGCTTGAAATTATTCGTGTAGCATGTATTTGTGTTCCACCGGTGGTGTTGAGGAGGACTTACACCATTTTATTTGTGTTGCAGATGCTTTACAACCTGAAGGGCTGTATTTCAGAGCGCTCTAAAACTTGATAGGTGAGTTCAGCTTCAGGATGTTGTTGGAGCATGGCAGCGTCCTGGTGCGCTTATAGCATTCGCGCGATAGAGGCCCCATTAAAATTTGGTATATATCTCGTGTGCTTATGCATTTCGTGCGTTTCTCTCTCTCTGTGTGTGTCTGTCTTTATGTGTGTACGTGTGTGCGTTCGTATGTGTGTGAGAGTAGCTGTGCGTGCGGACTCAAGCAAGTGCTTGTTTGTGTGCTCGTGTTTTCTACGTGCGTGGGTGTGTCTCTCTTCCTTTCTTTCACCCATCATCAACTTACCTGGAGCAGCCTTCGTTCTTCTCTCTATGTAACCTTCGTCCTCGAACAGCATCAAACTAATATATATTACTAACATATATTACATAAAAAATTGTAGGTGCATCCATTCTTAAGAGATGGTTGGTGACTTTATTGGTAATAACAATGTATATTTTGGCTGCTCAGTAATTGCTAAAAATGTGCCTTATATATTGAATATGAAAGGTGGCACACGCCCACGAACACGTACCCAGTGAATCAACCAAAGTTGGCGCGATAAAGGGTCATTAAAAAGCAGCACATCACCACTGGCACATATCCACTGCCACGAAGTGGTGCAATGGTTGGCCTTGAAACCGGTTCGCCAGCATAGCCCGGTGCTCTATGCATTTGACCGAACACTACCTATAGGGACACAAGTTGGCAGGAAAAAGTTAAGGCGTGGACACAGATACAAAGAGACATACCGCAAACTGGGTGAAGTTATCAAAGAATGCTAACAGAAATATTATAAGCAAGCGTTGCGGTGGTATCTGCGGAAAAGCCGACGAGCAACCAGCACTGCGACGTCGTTTTGCTTGGTGACTGCACACTGCTTTACGAAGACGTCCCAGTCATTTCGGCTGCAACAAGTTCAAATATTCGGAACTGTACCCGTGCTCAAACTTCTGGGCGAAGTGGAAATATGTTTTTTTTATGCTTAGCGCATCGTCAGAGGATAGTTTATGTATGAACACAACACTACGCAATGTCATCACCTTTTATGTACGCGGTGTCGGGGGCTGTTAGGAGGAGGGGTCGTGGATGCAAGAGAGCCTTTTGCTCTTGGGTTGCTAACAGTTGAAGAAACCGCCTCTCAGGCAGTCTTTCGTACATTTTGAGACCTCGCTTCCTGCCCGACTACTTCTTTTCTCGAATGCTCTTCGCGGGGAACCTAATTCGTTTGCACATTTATTGCAAAAAAAAGAGAGCATGTGACACTTACAACTAACATTTATGAATAAGTCCCCTCCCCCCTTTTTAATATATTCCTCAGCCTACTCTAGGCACCACTTTATTCTCCTCCTCTGTCCCCATTAAGGGTAGAGAGACATCAGCTACGCGTACACGTGCGCTGCAAGGAGAATCGCTTGCTGCCTTGACGAGGACAAGTTCCCTTCAGGAAACATTGGGCCCAGCAACCGTCCTCGTTCGACCTTTTATTTATCAAGTCAATCCTTCATATTTCTGTGAACCTCTTTCTTGTTTAGGATTAATCTTAGTGCTAGGACTCGATTTTTTTCCGACGTTAATAAACTGACTCCGTTTATGATCCTTGCTTGTTTCCCTGTGGAACTGCCATTTTCAAATTTCACAAGAACTGCGCAACCAGTGCTTTGCACCATGCAGAAATCATCAAGACCGCTTCGCCCAGTTCAGCGCTGCTACAGAAAGCTGGGCGTGCTATGCAAATACAGTCCTCGGTTAAACCACCGGCTGCAGCCGCAAAACACTCGCTTTGCATACCACGTTCACTGGAATTAACTTCAAGACGCGCCCCTCCTCGAGATGGTTGATGTGAAATCAGAAAACAAAACAGCTTAAGGCAGGGCTCTCAATCCATTACTGCATCAATAGAAGTTGCCTGTGACAGGAATAAACTTCAGTACGAGCCTTCTAGTAGCCCGTGCTCCTTAAGGAATTCGGGAATGATTAACGCGCGAACGTGAACCACATTATCGCAGCGGCAAAGAGCGAAAACTCCAGGCGTTGACGCACTCTGTGTGTGAATGTGATCCGCGTTACACGTGCCAACCAAGAACCAGCTCACGTACTTGCAGACCGTTAAGAATTAGCGTTCGTAGCGTCGTTCTATCAATTAACGTGAACACTCCTGCAAATTACAAGCCCGGTTGGAAGCTTCATTGAAAAGACCTTAAGAAAATATCTGTTAATTGTCAAAGACAGCCACTGAACACCAGACCGAAAAATCTGTCGAGCTAGTCTTCGTGAGTGGAACTTTAAAACTCTGGTCTACTTCCAATAGTTCCTTTTTCTTTTCGTGTGAATTTCTTACTGTTTGCGAATCTTCAAGGAAAAAATACTGATTGTCTGAAAATCACTGTAATCATGTCTTAAGTTGTGCTTAATATGTTCTTGCTTCCTTTGCCTCTTTCTCTTTCTTTCATAGTTTTGTTTCACACACTATCGTGCTTTTATGTGTTTCACACATTTAAGTATCTTCGTACAAGAAGAAACTCCATCACACAGTT